>NW_020555841.1:0-73645 GCF_003254395.2 Apis mellifera
ACCGGTATAAGTGCGTAATAATAATAATTTTGGTGCAAATTTATCGTATTGCGGTCATTTATTAAATATCAATAGCCTATTTAGTTATTACACATTTATATAATTGTGTATAAAATAATATTCCAAATTTAAATAGTTTTTTACATTTTTTTTATCATTTCTATGTTGCACGTTTATATGACAGTTATTAATTGTTTGTAACCATAAATATTTGGACGAGAATTTCCTTTTAAATATTGTTTTGTTTCAATATTGAATTTGAATCTACATTTATTTTACGATTTTGATTTTCATTTGTACAGATTATACTCGATTATAACTTAACAAGTGATAGCCGATCTGGTTACGAAACATGGAAATCTGATAATGTATTTAGTATGACAGAGATAGACATATTTAGAATAGTTTAGTTCAAATATGTATAGTTCAAATATAATCATTTCTAAATCTACATCTATAAGCTTGTATGTGTTATATTTTTGTTTTGCTTGAAGTACTGGCATAATATAGTTTTTACGATAATCTTTACTAGAAAATTGAAGATTCGTATTCGTGCATGCTAGACTTTTGTTGATCACCTATTGAACATTTCTTCCCTCTCGCCCCTCCTCCTCTCACTCCTACGTCATTACTAATTTCGATAATCGAAATTGTATCGTTTTCCGCCATTTTGTCGTTGAAAATCACGATAATTAGAAGTTTCTTTTCACAACAGATACGTAACTATTTCTTACATAAAATTTACTTATTCAAGAATTAAGTTATAGATAATCAATAAGATGAAAGATAACAATTAATAAGTAAAAAATATGCGAAAAAAAATTAGTTCTTATTTATTGTAATCTTATTATTTATTATTGCATTTTATTGTTTCTTTTGTATAGTGTATTTCAGGTTCATCATTTAACATTTCAACAACATAACAATGAAAAGATTTTATGTAATTTTATATTTATATTTAGATTTCTGGTAGATAGTTTGAAGAAATTATTGAATTTTTATATATTAGAGTTTAAGATTTTTTGATGAAAATATAATAAATTTGAAATATTTTCAGAATATTTTATACTGGGATCAAAAAATTATATATTTTAAAATGCTAAAAGATTGCAGATTTTTTGAAATGTGTTTATAATTTATATAAATGCATGTATATAATTATTGTGTATATAATTTGTATATATAATTTGTGTATATAATTATATGAATAAATTAACGTAATATAGATAAATGTAAAATAAGTGGATGAAATAGTGAAACGTTTTGTAATGTTATACAATATTTATTTTGCTTATTTGATTTATATATGTATTTTATTTTTAAGGTATATATAAGTATATATATGTATATAAGGTATATATTAAAATATATATATATATAGGTATAAGGTAAATAATTTTTCATTTTCGTGACAATGAAAATATAAAATTTTTTGTATATTTATGCGGAGGATCACCTGGGAAATCATTATTATTTAATATACAATATATAATCATGTCATTTTGTAACTAAATAACGATATAATTATATATTATATATATATTTATAAGAAATAATATGATTTATTGCTTATTCGCTATTTTATATTTTTGTAGATAGAAAGTTAAGAAGATGATGAATATCATTTTTCATTTCAATCTCTAAAATATAAATACAGCTTTACCTCATGGTTTTTGAATGATTTAATTTTGTGTACGTATTTAGATTATGGCATGCTAAATGGTATTTGATGTATTTTGAGGTCGATATTTCAGAACATGTAGCATAAAATCCAATAAGATGTCATATCTATGCCATTTCTAAGAACATTAATTATTCATCACTCTTGTAATGATGAAATATATATCAAAATTCGAGAAAAAATATACTTTAAATATTTATAAATAGAACACGTATTTTTTAAATACGAAATTTAAATTATATTACACACAAAACCGTGAAGAACACGTTATTTTAGGATAGGGATGTAAAGCTGATGTAACTTTTCCTCAATAGGTAATCTCCGCTTGATAGGCAAAGTCCAGCTACTCAAGACAAAGTGAGTGAATCATTCTTTCATGAATGATTATTATCTTCAAAATTATAGTGATCTAAAAACTTAATCTTAATTAAGTAATTAAGTGCTTAATCAAATTTTAAAATAAATATATTCATTTCTAGAAAAATATCGTTTACAATGATCTTACCGAAATGTAATAAATTAATTTTAAAAAATCGTTTTACCAAAATAAAAAAAAGTATTAAAATAGTATACATAATAATTTTATAAATATGACTATTTAAACGGTTAATATAATATTATCAAGGAATATGTTGAATGATAATAATAAAAGAGGCTTTCGTTTATTAATAGGAAATAATGTTTATTATACAGTATACATATCTATTAACTTCATTTATTTTATTTCTATTATAAATTTTATATTAATAATTATATTATGCTTTGCTGTGCGACGAATGTCTTGATCAGTGTGCATTTATCTATAACAATCTCCGTAAAAAGTATAAAAACTTCTGCTTTCTTTATTTGTTTATTTTCGATTCTTTCCCACCCTTTAATCCAGATTTTCTTTCATCAACTCTTCATTCTTCCCCCTAAAACATTGCTCATCATGATTTTATATCACCAAAGAGTATCCAAAATATGTTGCGCTGAAAACGGTATAATCGTTCGGTATATACAAATACTGATACTGTCGAAGTTAAAGTAATTGGTGAATTATTCATTTTTTTCTTTCATACCGCCGCCTTCGCGCCATCTGTGGTCGCGTTATTAATTTTTTCAAAATTTTCTTTCTCTCGAAATACTTCACGCTAGGATTAGTATCCCTTATCAATTATTTTTATAATATGCGTAATAATATAAATGTCGTTAATATAGCTATAATGATTAATTTTCTTCTGTTTCTTTAATGATAAATTATCCGAATGGTACATTTTCTCTGCTAATAGCCATGTCTTTTATAGCTAATTATGTAGTCTATATGCGAGCTTCAAGTGGGATAAAGTACGTCGTACACAGAACTTTTCGGCTCGGCGTAGTTTCTTTCTTTTTTTTTCTCGTAATATAACGTACGAAAAAAACAAAGAGAATTTAACCAAGAAAGAACAAGAAAAAAATTATATTCGATGAATACAGGAAAATGTTTGTAACGCGAGTAAATGCGAATATCGAACAACCTTGGTTCGTTTAATCGATTCGTGACACTGTTGTTTCATGACGATTGATTATTTTTATTTCTTTTTTTCTTTCATCGAATGCTCGCATCGATCGAATCGATCGACGAATCGACTCGCTGACCGAAGAAATTTTAAGAGCGTTCTTCCTGCGAAATGAAAGCTGAGAATTCGTGGCTCGTGGCAAAAGTAATCGTTTGCAAATGAAAAAGCGTTACGTTAAAATTTTGCATACCAAGAAACGAAAGAAAAAAAAAAACTTTTATCAACGACACGCAAAACTATTTCATCCAATCCTCGACAAAACGTATGTTCCTTTGAAATGCACTAAAAAATTCTCTCTCTCTCGTTCTTTCTTTCTATGTTATTCGCTCGTTTCCCCATACATTCTATCTCTTTCTACTTCTCGCACACATCAGTGTCTAATCTTCGATATATAAAATACGAGGTTAATACATCACCTAGATTTTTGTGTCGGTATGTATGTGTGAAATTTCATTATTTTTTGTTTTTTTTTTATTATTATTATTTGTTCTCGCTTGCTTGAATACATGTATCTAGCTTCCTAACACAAGTATTAAGTATAATTATTTTTTTTATTTTATATAATTGTATTAATTTTTTTCCTTGTTATAATAATAATAATAATCATCATCATCATTATCATCATAATAATCATAATAATCGATAACCATAATAATAGCAATAATAATGTTAATCATCATCATCGTCGAGATCATAATCGCGATGAAGCCATTAATTTGTTATATCAATATACATTATATATTTATATTATATTCCTTATAAAAATAATAATCCAAACTGGTATATCTTCCGTTCACATTGTTTTCCCAAGTTTCACCGACTTCGTGTTCTCCGATCACCTCTTATTTATCAATCGCCGTCCCTCTTCCTGCCCCTCCTTCATCATATTTCGCTCACTTCTCGCCTTCTTTCTCATTTTTTTCTTTTTTGTTCTTTTGTACATTTCTCATAGACTTTTACAATAACAATATTTTTTTTTCGCCGGTAGAAACGGCCGAATTGCAACGAATTCTGTAGGCGGAATGCAATAATGATATCAAATCGTGATTCGAAATAACTTTATTTTACACACCGACTTTACACACTTTTCTTACCATGAAATAAATAACATTGAGTAACACTACGATCGTCATCCACAATTTTCTTAGTTTTTCTTCTTTTTTCCTTAGTTTTTTTTTTTTTTTTCTTTATAATTTTAACAACCCGTCACGGTTACGAAACAATTTAGAAAACCGTTAACACTATTTACAATTACGACGAGAATTACTCGCGTTAAACATTCTTTTGCGTTTTATGTTATTACATTATATATAACCGTATAAAACGTTATACCAAATGCACGTATACGTCATCTCTATTTTTCTCTTTCTCTCTCGAGGGAAAAGAAAAATCGTTTAAATCGTCGAATCGTGACAGAGAAGAAATATGATTTTGTCGAAAAACAATACGTATATTTCGTATATTTCAACGCGTCGTGTTTTGCCTTCGAAGCCTCAACAAGCCGTATCAAGCTTCTCCCATTTTAATTTCTTTCATCTCTAAATTATACATTATACATTATTGAAACATTTCTACATGTTGCCATTTTATTACAAATTATTACAAATTTATTAATGGCAATTGAACAAATCCATACGATACCTCGGATCTTATCTCGACTTTATCTTCTACAGAAAAAAATTGAGCAATTGTGTTCGTAATAAGTTCACATGTGCTTAGGTTCATGAATTTTCTTTTTTCACCAGAGTCGTTCTAAATATTCCATCACAGTATTTACAGTTTTTACAAATTATAAATCACAAGATTAGACCATTATAATTTCCACATTGTCCATTTCCACCTAATACAATTAAATAATATTATTATTCTTTATTAATAATACGGACAATTTTTATGGAACAAAGTATATTTGAAATGGATTATTATTATTATCTGAAACACAAAAATTATTATGAGTTTAAATATTTCTGCATTATTATAATTCTTAATTAAATGTGATATAATTTTTAAAAGAATGTTCGAAATAACGACCCATATGAAACTTCATATGGGTTGAAACAATATGTAAAATTTATTTTTATTTATGTTCTAAAATTCTATTGTACAAACAATTTTGAATTTTAAAATATAAATTTGCAAAAATTGCAAGAAAAAATTATTAAATTATTTACACCTTCACATTTTCAAATTAAACAAATAAAGAAAACTAAAGAAAATAGAAATACTTCATTAAGCTCTTATTTTCAAACATTTATTGTTTCAAACCACTGATTTTCTTTTTTTTATCTCTTTTTACTGACAAATTTTCAATATATTACTTTCGTATAGGTTATAATCATTAAGGTTACGTAAAATTGTTTCATATTATTCATACCAATCTTTTGAAATTATGCATTAAATTTATACTTTTATAAATTATATTTTAAATATATATTAATAATATATGTGTATATCTATATATATACGAATTTATATGATTTACAAAATTACAAATTCACAGAATATCTATTAGAAAATAACGTGATTAAACGTGACGGCAAAAAACGATATTTAAATTAAATAACCTAAACGTATTTTAGCTCCTCTATAACAATATTCGATTTAAAGTATTTTATATATATATATTTACACATTGTTATAAATTAAAATAATATACCACACCTGTTAACAATATTATTCTTAATTATTTTAATTGTCATAATTTTGATATATATTTAGTTCTAATAAATATATCACGAATTTATTTATCGAACAAATAATACTAATATTACCAGACGATATATATGACAGATTTTCATAAAAATATAAATTATTTATATTATCAAAAATCTTTATCTTTCTTTAATTTTCACCTTTATAGAAAGATACAATGCATACTATATACATGCATATATATAAACATTTATACTGTATTGTTTCACATACACACACACATATATTATATATATATATATATATATATATATATATATATAAACACATCAAATTAGATCAATCTTTAATTTTTTTAAATTAATTTAAATAATATGTCTCAACGAAATACTTCTTTTAATGTAAATATAATTCAATTGAATTTATGTTATCGAAATTAATGATAATTTTGTTTTATATGAAATATTGCGAGTATAATAAATTATATATATATATATATAATTATATAAATATATTTAAATAAATATGTTTATTAATATTTATATATATAGTAGTATATATTTATGTATTATATAAATTATATATATTTATATATTTATATATATAAAAAGATTAAAAATTTATACTAATATAAATTATAATGTATTAAAAAATATGAATAATAAGTTTATTTGTTTGTAAAAATTTGAAAATTAAATTTGAAATAATTAATTTTTATTTTATTTATATATATGTAATCTTTTTAAATTTATTATATTAATAAATTATTTATAAAATTTAAATTATTATTAAAAATATAAATTAATGTTAATAGATATTTCTGTAACAATAAAAGAAAGTTTAATTCGGAAATTAATTTTTATAATGATTAATATAAACGCCAGCAATAGCAATTAAACTTGATTTATAAATTAATTTATTCTAGTAAAATTTATATATAAAAATTTAAATTATAATTAAATTTATTGATTTTAGGTGAAATTTAGAATTAATTATAAATAATTATTATTAAGATTAATTAATATTATAATGTTAATAAAATATTAGGATTAATATCCTATTATAGAAAAATAAATTAAATATTAAATAATTAAATATTGAATTATTAAAATTAAATAATATGGCGGCTTTTATCTATTATATCTAATTAGATATACTTGTTTATTAATTCGATAATCCACGATAAGAAATACTTGAGTTTAAATTTCTGTATTGTTGTTTTAATTAATTTGAATAAATTTGAGTTAGAAATGTTTTAAATAAAAATAATTCAAATCAAAATGTATTATATTCAAGATAAGAAATGAGTCTTAATAAATTCAATTTTTGGTTTATTTATTTTAATATAAATATAAAAAAAATTTAAAGTAAATTAAAATAATTATTTTAATTGAAGATTGTTTTAAAAAATGTATAAATTACCCGTCAATTTCATTAAAGTTGAAATAAGTAACATAAGTTGGTAAGTAACATAATAAATGTATTGGAAAGCGTTTTTAGATTTAAAATTTTAGTTTAAAAAAAATAATTCTTTTACATTGAAAAAATTTAAAAAATTTTTTCAATTTTATAAATTAATTTATTAAATTTTTTTTTGAAGTTTAAAATTATAATTTTTAAAAATTTAAAAGAAATTGAAGTTAAATTAAATTGAAATAATTATTTTGAATTAATTTTTATTTTTATAATTAAAAGTAATGTGAATGAAAGTTATTAAATATCAGAAAGTAAAATTTTGTTTTATACCTTTTGTATCAGGATTGATTAAAATTTATTTAAAAATTTGAAATATCTCGAAAATAAGAGAACTAAATTAACTTATTAATATTTAATTTTTTTTAGAAATAAATTTAATTTAGATATAAAAATTTTAATAAATTAAATTTTAATTTATTTTATTAGTTCTTATATTAAAAATTTATGGGATAAACTATAAATTTTGAATAGAAATATAATTTATTTAATTTTAATATTATGGAAATATCTTTTTTAATTTAAAAAATTTAATAATTTAATTTTTAATAAAGATTTAAATTAAAATTTTATTTATTATATAAAAATATATGTTAAAATTGTAAAAATATAGAAATAATGATTAAATTAGTAATAAAATATATTTTAAATTGAAATTATTTAAATTATATAATTTAAAGGAACTCGGCAAATATATTATTCATCTGTTTATCAAAAACATGTCCTATTGAATTTAATTTTAGGTCGATTGCTTCATGAAATAAAATTTAAATAGCTGCAGTATAGACTGCAGCTATTTAAATATGACTGTACAAAGATAACATAATAAATTATCTTTTAATTGAAGAATTGAACAAACGAATTAATGAAATAATAATTGTCTCTAAATTATAAAATGAATTTAAATTTTTAGCAAAAATTGCAAAATTTAATTATAATGGGACGATAAAACCCTTTAGAATTTTATTTAATTTAGTTATTTATTTAAATTATTTTTAAATAAATAATTAATTAAATTTGATTAAAAAATATTTTTGATTTATAATTTATAATTAAAAAAATAAATTACCTTAGGGAAAACAGCGTAATATCTTTTGATAGATCATATTGATAAAGATTTGATTGCGATCACGATGTTGAATTAAGATAAAAATTAAACGCAGGAATTTAAGTTTTTAAGTCTGTTAGAGTTTCAAAATCTTATTTAATTTTCTATCCATAATAAAAAATAAATTAATTGTACGAAAGGACTTTAATTTGTAAATTATTTATAAATAAATTAATTAATAAATTTATATAAAATGCATATAAATTTAGAATTTAATTATATTAATTTATTAAATTAATAAATAATAATTTAAATTTTCAATTTTAATTAATTTATAATTTTAATTTTATTTATAATTTATTATTTATTATTTAATTTATTTTATTTATAATTTTAATTAGTGTAGCGTTTTTAACTTTGTTGGAACGAAAAATTTTATGGTATATTCAAGATCGAAAAGGATCTAATAAAGTTTTTTTATTTGATTTATTTCAGCCTTTTAAAGATGGATTAAAATTATTATCAAAAGAATAATTTTTTTTAATTATTCTAATTTACATATTATATAGACAATAATAATATTTTTTTTATCATTAATTATACGAGTTTCATATCATTGGGTTAATTTTATTTATATAATGGAATTTAGTATTTTATTTATATTATTAATTTTAGGATCAAGCGTGTATCCAATGTTATTTGTTGATGAATTCAAATTGTGAATGAATTTCAAATTATAATTATGTTATTTTAGGTTCAATTCAGGTTTAGTTTCAACAATAATTTTTTTTGAAATTAATTTATTTTTTTTAGTTTTTAGATTAATAATATTAATTGAAAGATTTTCTTTTAGTGAATTTATTAATTGTCAAAATAAAATTAAATTTGCAATTTTATTATATCCATTATATTTAATAATGTTTCCTGGAATATTAATTGAATTAAATCGAACACCTTTTGATTCGATTCAACGTGAGTCTGAATTAATTTCTGGTTTTAATATTGAATATCACGGAAGAATATTTATATTAATTTTTTTATCTGAATATATAAATATTATATTTATAAGAGTAATTTTAAGATTAATATTTTATAAATTTAATTATTGATCAATTTATTATTATTTATTTCATATTTATTTAATTATTTGAGTTATTTGAAAGTTATTTTACCTTGAAATCGTTATGATAAGTTAATATATATATGTTGAACTGAAATATTAATATTAATAATAATTTATTTATTATATTTATATTATATAAAAGAAATTATTCAATAATAAATACATATATATATACAATTTTAGAAAATAGAATAAATAAAATAAGTATTAAAAGTTAATAGAAAATTTTATTTCTATATTATATTTTCAAAATATATGCTTATTCAATTTCATTAACTTATTTTTATAAATTAATTAAATTTAGATAATATAATTTGAAGATTTTCAAATTAAATTTTCTCATAATTTTCTTAAATAAAATGATATAAAAAAATATAAGAAGTATGTAGTAGTAAATAATATATTAATATTTGTAAAAAGATATTCAATTAATTATTTACCTAATCATGTTAATAAAATAAAATTATTAATTATTATTAATAAAATAAAATAAATATTCAATAATAAATTTTATTAAATAGATTGAATTTATTATTTATTAAATTGTTATTATATAATAAATATATAATAAAATATAATAAAATAGTGACATATAAAATTTAAAATTGATATTACTAATCCAATTAACCTCCCCACTAAGTTTATTAGAAATTGCACGTAAAATTGAATATGCAAATAAAAAGTATCATTCAAGTTTAATATATGTTAAAGTATTTATTGGATTTTAAATTTTAAAATTATCTGGATCTTCTAAATGGTATGGAAATTAAAGATTAATAAATATAAAGATAAATAAAATAATATAGAATCATAATAGATCTTGAATTGAAAAATATGAATGAAATGAAATTTTATAATTGTTGTAATTTGAACCTAATGGATTTGATGAACCAGTTAAATGAAGTGCAAATAAATGTAAAATAATTATAAATAAAATTACTATTGTTAAAATAAAATGTAATGAAAGAAATCGATTTAAAGTGACGTTATTAAGTGAAAATCCACTTCAAATTCGTAATACAATTTTCCAATGTATGGAATTAGTAAAATTGTAATAACTGTAGCTTATCAATGATATTTGTCTTCAAGATAAATCATAACCTATAAATGCTGCTGCTACTGATATTAAAAGAATTAAAATTCCAATTTCCAATTTCTCATACTCTAAGTAATTTATACGAATAGTAAAATATATTACATCTATTATGAATGTATATAACTATAAAATAAAGTGAAACACCATTTATATGAATTAATCGAAATAATCAACCTGAATTTATATCTTTTGTAATATTTGTAATTGATCAAAATGCAATATCAATATTGCAGGACAATAATGTATGATATAAATCGAGAAATAATTTGAATTATTAAAAAAATTCCTTTTTTTCTATGACTTATTTGTTCAATTATAATACGGCTTATTATATCATTTTCAAACTTCTATTTAATTTCACCATGCCAATTTCTATCATTGCCTATCATTGAATATATCTTATATATAAAAATATAAGTAGATATCATATTATTCTCTAATACGGAATGATTACATCCAACTTCAAAATTTTCAACGATATTGTATGGTAAAATTGTAGATTCTAAATTGAGTCGTTGAATCCAAATATAATCTATTTCCATCTAAATTTTCAAGTGTTAAAGTATCATCTCGAAACATCTGTATCTGCATCATCCGTAGTTAGATTATCGAGATTTAAAATTTTATTTAAATGACATGAATATTTCATAAAAATATTTCACACCAATCTTCTTACCAATGCTTTACCATTTTATCTTCTTATATTATCATCTTGTGATACGTGATACGTTAATGTTAATGTTCTTTTGATACGCATAAATCATTTTCATCTAAATTAATATTTACAAATTTAAATTCTTCTGAAAACAAAATTATCATTGCATTTGGCAAATAAAACGTAAATCAACAAATCAAACGTAAAAAGCATAAAAATGTATGTAAAAATGTACATTTACTATAATCATAGAAGAAGAACAAAATAATGATGTTAGATTCTGTCTGTTTTAATTTTCTAATGAAAAGAGAAAAATGAATATTTTAACCTGATGGATGTTTAATCCAAGCTTAGTATTTTACTGTCATTATATTTTTAGATACATGTTGTAACGAAGGACCAAAAGTTCCTATATCTGATAACCAAATTTCTTGCTTCGTTTCATTACGTTTAAAGATGATAGAATAGAATAGCCTTAAAGTTAACGATTGTGCTTCTGCATAACATCTTAAAATTGCCCATCTTAAAATTTACGTATGTGCAATGACAGTGTGCATATTGGATGAATTTTTTCCTTATAAAAAAGAAAAAAAATATTGATATATTTATTACATAAAAGTCATTGATGTTAATATTTGTCTTAATCCAATAATATATATATATATTATATAATATTATATATATATTATATTATTATACAGAGTTTAATTTTTAATTTTACGATTTACAGAAAACTTACATATTTAAGAAGACTAGAGTCAAAACTTCCTTCACCATTTTCACAAGAAAACATAACGCAGTGGATTTTAATGAAACGAATGTTGTCATTTCATTACAAATTATTACAAATTTATTAATGGCAATTGAACAAATCCATACGATATCTCGGATCTTATCTCGACTTTATCTTCTACAGAAAAAAATTGAGCAATTGTGTTCGTAATAAGTTCACATGTGCTTAGATTCATGAATTTTCTTTTTTCACCAGAGTCGTTTTAAATATTCCATCACAGTATTTACAGTTTTTACAAATTATAAATCACGAGATTAGACCATTATAATTTCCACATTGTCCATTTCCACCTAATACAATTAAATATATTATTATTCTTTATTAATAATACGGACAATTTTTATGGAACAAAGTATATTTGAAATGGATTATTATTATTATCTGAAACACAAAAATTATTATGAGTTTAAATATTTCTGCATTATTATAATTCTTAATTAAATGTGATATAATTTTTAAAAGAATGTTCGAAATAACGACCCATATGGAACTTCATATGGGTTGAAACAATATATAAAATTTATTTTTATTTATGTTCTAAAATTCTATTGTACAAACAATTTGAATTTTAAAATATAAATTTGCAAAAATGTTCAAGAAAAAATTATTAAATTATTTACACCTTCACATTTTCAAATTAAACAAATAAAGAAACTAAAGAAAATAGAAACACTTCACTAAGCTCTTATTTTCAAACATTTATTGTTTCAAACCACTGATTTTCTTTTTTTTATCTCTTTTTACTGACAAATTTTCAATATATTACTTTCGTATAGGTTATAATCATTAAGGTTACGTAAAATTGTTTCGTATTATTCATACCAATCTTTTGAAATTATGCATTAAATTTATTTATACTTTTATAAATTATATTTTAAATATATATTAATAATATATGTGTATATCTATATATATACGAATTTATATGATTTACAAAATTACAAATTCACAGAATATCTATTAGAAAATAACGTGATTAAACGTGACGGCAAAAAACGATATTTAAATTAAATAACCTAAACGTATTTTAGCTCCTCTATAACAATATTCGATTTAAAGTATTTTATATATATATTTACACATTGTTATAAATTAAAATAATATACCACACCTGTTAACAATATTATTCTTAATTATTTTAATTGTCATAATTTTGATATATATTTAGTTCTAATAAATATATCACGAATTTATTTATCGAACAAATAATACTAATATTACTAGACGATATATATGACAGATTTTCATAAAAATATAAATTATTTATATTATCAAAAATCTTTATCTTTCTTTAATTTTCACCTTTATAGAAAGATACAATGCATACTATATACATGCATATATATAAACATTTATACTGTATTCTTTCACATACACACACACATATATTATATATATATATACATATATATATATATACATATATATATATATACATATATATATATATATATATATAAACACATCAAATTAGATCAATCTTTAATTTTTTTAAATTAATTTAAATAATATGTCTCAACGAAATACTTCTTTTAATGTAAATATAATTCAATTGAATTTGTGTTATCGAAATTAATGATAATTTTGTTTTATATGAAATATTGCGAGTATAATAAATTATATATATATATATATAATTATATAAATATATTTAAATAAATATGTTTATTAATATTTATATATATAGTAGTATATTTTATGTATTATATAAATTATATATATTTATATATTTATATATATAAAAAGATTAAAAATTTATACTAATATAAATTATAACGTATTAAAAAATATGAATAATAAGTTTATTTGTTTGTAAAAATTTGAAAATTAAATTTGAAATAATTAATTTTTATTTTATTTATATATATGTAATCTTTTTAAATTTATTATATTAATAAATTATTTATAAAATTTAAATTATTATTAAAAATATAAATTAATGTTAATAGATATTTCTGTAACAATAAAAGAAAGTTTAATTCGGAAATTAATTTTTATAATGATTAATATAAACGCCAGCAATAGCAATTAAACTTGATTTATAAATTAATTTATTCTAGTAAAATTTATATATAAAAATTTAAATTATAATTAAATTTATTGATTTTAGGTGAAATTTAGAATTAATTATAAATAATTATTATTAAGATTAATTAATATTATAATGCTTAATAAAATATTAGGATTAGATATCCTATTATAGAAAAATAAATTAAATATTAAATAATTAAATATTGAATTATTAAAATTAAATAATATGGCGGCTTTTATCTATTATATCTAATTAGATATACTTGTTTATTAATTCGATAATCCACGATAAGAAATACTTGAGTTTAAATTTCTGTATTGTTGTTTTAATTAATTTGAATAAATTTGAGTTAGAAATGTTTTAAATAAAAATAATTCAAATCAAAATGTATTATATTCAAGATAAGAAATGAGTCTTAATAAATTCAATTTTTGGTTTATTTATTTTAATATAAATATAAAAAAAATTTTAAAGTAAATTAAAATAATTATTTTAATTGAAGATTGTTTTAAAAAATGTATAAATTACCCGTCAATTTCATTAAAGTTGAAATAAGTGGTAAGTAACATAATAAATGTATTGGAATGCGTTTTTAGATTTAAAATTTTAGTTTAAAAAAAATAATTCTTTTACATTGAAAAAATTTAAAAAATTTTTTCAATTTTATAAATTAATTTATTAAATTTTTTTTTGAAGTTTAAAATTATAATTTTTAAAAATTTAAAAGAAATTGAAGTTAAATTAAATTGAAATAATTATTTTGAATTAATTTTTATTTTTATAATTAAAAGTAATGTGAATGAAAGTTATTAAATATCAGAAAGTAAAATTTTGTTTTATACCTTTTGTATCAGGATTGATTAAAATTTATTTAAAAATTTGAAATATCTCGAAAATAAGAGAACTAAATTTATAAAATTTTTTTTGTAACATTAAAATTATAAATATAAATTTAGAAATTAAATGTTATTCGAACTTATTAATATTTAGTTTTTTTTAGAAATAAATTTAATTTAGATATAAAAATTTTAATAAATTAAATTTTAATTTATTTTATTAGTTCTTATATTAAAAATTTATGGGATAAACTATAAATTTTGAATAGAAATATAATTTATTTAATTTTAATATTATGGAAATATCTTTTTTTAATTTAAAAATTTAATAATTTAATTTAATAAAGATTTAAATTAAAATTTTATTTATTATATAAAAATATATGTTAAAATTGTAAAAATATAGAAATAATGATTAAATTAGTAATAAAAATATATTTTAAATTGAAATTATTTAAATTATATAATTTAAAGGAACTCGGCAAATATATTATTCATCTGTTTATCAAAAACATGTCCTATTGAATTTAATTTTAGGTCGATTTGCTTCATGAAATAAAATTTAAATAGCTGCAGTATAGACTGCAGCTATTTAAATATGACTGTACAAAGATAACATAATAAATTATCTTTTAATTGAAGAATTGAACAAACGAATTAATGAAATAATAATTGTCTCTAAATTATAAAATGAATTTAAATTTTTAGCAAAAATTGCAAAATTTAATTATAATGGGACGATAAAACCCTTTAGAATTTTATTTAATTTAGTTATTTATTTAAATTATTTTTAAATAAATAATTAATTAAATTTGATTAAAAAATATTTTTGATTTATAATTTATAATTAAAAAAAATAAATTACCTTAGAGAAAACAGCGTAATATCTTTTGATAGATCATATTGATAAAGATGATTGCGATCACGATGTTGAATTAAGATAAAAATTAAACGCAGGAATTTAAGTTTTTAAGTCTGTTAGAGTTTCAAAATCTTATTTAATTTTCTATCCATAATAAAAAATAAATTAATTGTACGAAAGGACTTTAATTTGTAAATTATTTATAAATAAATTAATTAATAAATTTATATAAAATGCATATAAATTTAGAATTTAATTATATTAATTTATTTAAATTAATAAATAATAATTTAAATTTTCAATTTTAATTAATTTATAATTTTAATTTTATTTATAATTTATTATTTATTATTTAATTTATTTTATTTATAATTTTAATTAGTGTAGCGTTTTTAACTTTGTTGGAACGAAAAATTTTATGGTATATTCAAGATCGAAAAGGATCTAATAAAGTTTTTTTATTTGATTTATTTCAGCCTTTTAAAGATGGATTAAAATTATTATCAAAAGAATAATTTTTTTTAATTATTCTAATTTACATATTATATAGACCAATAATAATATTTTTTTTATCATTAATTATACGAGTTTCATATCATTGGGTTAATTTTATTTATATAATGGAATTTAGTATTTTATTTATATTATTAATTTTAGGATCAAGCGTGTATCCAATGTTATTTGTTGATGAATTCAAATTGTGAATGAATTTCAAATTATAATTATGTTATTTTAGGTTCAATTCAGGTTTAGTTTCAACAATAATTTTTTTTGAAATTAATTTATTTTTTTTAGTTTTTAGATTAATAATATTAATTGAAAGATTTTCTTTTAGTGAATTTATTAATTGTCAAAATAAAATTAAATTTGCAATTTTATTATATCCATTATATTTAATAATGTTTCCTGGAATATTAATTGAATTAAATCGAACACCTTTTGATTCGATTCAACGTGAGTCTGAATTAATTTCTGGTTTTAATATTGAATATCACGGAAGAATATTTATATTAATTTTTTTATCTGAATATATAAATATTATATTTATAAGAGTAATTTTAAGATTAATATTTTATAAATTTAATTATTGATCAATTTATTATTATTTATTTATTTCATATTTATTTAATTATTTGAGTTATTTGAAAGTTATTTTACCTTGAAATCGTTATGATAAGTTAATATATATATGTTGAACTGAAATATTAATATTAATAATAATTTATTTATTATATTTATATTATATAAAAGAAATTATTCAATAATAAATACATATATATATACAATTTTAGAAAATAGAATAAATAAAATAAGTATTAAAAGTTAATAGAAAATTTTATTTCTATATTATATTTTCAAAATATATGCTTATTCAATTTCATTAACTTATTTTTATAAATTAATTAAATTTAGATAATATAATTTGAAGATTTTCAAATTAAATTTTCTCATAATTTTCTTAAATAAAATGATATAAAAAAATATAAGAAGTATGTAGTAGTAAATAATATATTAATATTTGTAAAAAGATATTCAATTAATTATTTACCTAATCATGTTAATAAAATAAAATTATTAATTATTATTAATAAAATAAAATAAATATTCAATAATAAATTTTATTAAATAGATTGAATTTATTATTTATTAAATTGTTATTATATAATAAATATATAATAAAATATAATAAAATAGTGACATATAAAATTTAAAATTGATATTACTAATCCAATTAACCTCCCCACTAAGTTTATTAGAAATTGCACGTAAAATTGAATATGCAAATAAAAAGTATCATTCAAGTTTAATATATGTTAAAGTATTTATTGGATTTTAAATTTTAAAATTATCTGGATCTTCTAAATGGTATGGAAATTAAAGATTAATAAATATAAAGATAAATAAAATAATATAGAATCATAATAGATCTTGAATTGAAAAATATGAATGAAATGAAATTTTATAATTGTTGTAATTTGAACCTAATGGATTTGATGAACCAGTTAAATGAAGTGCAAATAAATGTAAAATAATTATAAATAAAATTACTATTGTTAAAATAAAATGTAATGAAAGAAATCGATTTAAAGTGACGTTATTAAGTGAAAATCCACTTCAAATTCGTAATACAATTTTCCAATGTATGGAATTAGTAAAATTGTAATAACTGTAGCTTATCAATGATATTTGTCTTCAAGATAAATCATAACCTATAAATGCTGCTGCTACTGATATTAAAAGAATTAAAATTCCAATTTCCAATTTCTCATACTCTAAGTAATTTATACGAATAGTAAAATATATTACATCTATTATGAATGTATATAACTATAAAATAAAGTGAAACACCATTTATATGAATTAATCGAAATAATCAACCTGAATTTATATCTTTTGTAATATTTGTAATTGATCAAAATGCAATATCAATATTGCAGGACAATAATGTATGATATAAATCGAGAAATAATTTGAATTATTAAAAAAATTCCTTTTTTTCTATGACTTATTTGTTCAATTATAATACGGCTTATTATATCATTTTCAAACTTCTATTTAATTTCACCATGCCAATTTCTATCATTGCCTATCATTGAATATATCTTATATATAAAAATATAAGTAGATATCATATTATTCTCTAATACGGAATGATTACATCCAACTTCAAAATTTTCAACGATATTGTATGGTAAAATTGTAGATTCTAAATTGAGTCGTTGAATCCAAATATAATCTATTTCCATCTAAATTTTCAAGTGTTAAAGTATCATCTCGAAACATCTGTATCTGCATCATCCGTAGTTAGATTATCGAGATTTAAAATTTTATTTAAATGACATGAATATTTCATAAAAATATTTCACACCAATCTTCTTACCAATGCTTTACCATTTTATCTTCTTATATTATCATCTTGTGATACGTGATACGTTAATGTTAATGTTCTTTTGATACGCATAAATCATTTTCATCTAAATTAATATTTACAAATTTAAATTCTTCTGAAAACAAAATTATCATTGCATTTGGCAAATAAAACGTAAATCAACAAATCAAACGTAAAAAGCATAAAAATGTATGTAAAAATGTACATTTACTATAATCATAGAAGAAGAACAAAAATAATGATGTTAGATTCTGTCTGTTTTAATTTTCTAATGAAAAGAGAAAAATGAATATTTTAACCTGATGGATGTTTAATCCAAGCTTAGTATTTTACTGTCATTATATTTTTAGATACATGTTGTAACGAAGGACCAAAAGTTCCTATATCTGATAACCAAATTTCTTGCTTCGTTTCATTACGTTTAAAGATGATAGAATAGAATAGCCTTAAAGTTAACGATTGTGCTTCTGCATAACATCTTAAAATTGCCCATCTTAAAATTTACGTATGTGCAATGACAGTGTGCATATTGGATGAATTTTTTCCTTATAAAAAAGAAAAAAAAATATTGATATATTTATTACATAAAAGTCATTGATGTTAATATTTGTCTTAATCCAATAATATATATATATATTATATAATATTATATATATATTATATTATTATATATATATAATATATATATATATATATATATATATATATATATATATACAGAGTTTAATTTTTAATTTTACGATTTACAGAAAACTTACATATTTAAGAAGACTAGAGTCAAAACTTCCTTCACCATTTTCACAAGAAAACATAACGCAGTGGATTTTAATGAAACGAATGTTGTCATTTCATTACAAATTATTACAAATTTATTAATGGCAATTGAACAAATCCATACGATATCTCGGATCTTATCTCGACTTTATCTTCTACAGAAAAAAATTGAGCAATTGTGTTCGTAATAAGTTCACATGTGCTTAGATTCATGAATTTTCTTTTTTCACCAGAGTCGTTTTAAATATTCCATCACAGTATTTACAGTTTTTACAAATTATAAATCACGAGATTAGACCATTATAATTTCCACATTGTCCATTTCCACCTAATACAATTAAATAATATTATTATTCTTTATTAATAATACGGACAATTTTTATGGAACAAAGTATATTTGAAATGGATTATTATTATTATCTGAAACACAAAAATTATTATGAGTTTAAATATTTCTGCATTATTATAATTCTTAATTAAATGTGATATAATTTTTAAAAGAATGTTCGAAATAACGACCCATATGGAACTTCATATGGGTTGAAACAATATATAAAATTTATTTTTATTTATGTTCTAAAATTCTATTGTACAAACAATTTTGAATTTTAAAATATAAATTTGCAAAAATGTTCAAGAAAAAATTATTAAATTATTTACACCTTCACATTTTCAAATTAAACAAATAAAGAAAACTAAAGAAAATAGAAACACTTCACTAAGCTCTTATTTTCAAACATTTATTGTTTCAAACCACTGATTTTCTTTTTTTTATCTCTTTTTACTGACAAATTTTCAATATATTACTTTCGTATAGGTTATAATCATTAAGGTTACGTAAAATTGTTTCGTATTATTCATACCAATCTTTTGAAATTATGCATTAAATTTATTTATACTTTTATAAATTATATTTTAAATATATATTAATAATATATGTGTATATCTATATATATACGAATTTATATGATTTACAAAATTACAAATTCACAGAATATCTATTAGAAAATAACGTGATTAAACGTGACGGCAAAAAACGATATTTAAATTAAATAACCTAAACGTATTTTAGCTCCTCTATAACAATATTCGATTTAAAGTATTTTATATATATATTTACACATTGTTATAAATTAAAATAATATACCACACCTGTTAACAATATTATTCTTAATTATTTTAATTGTCATAATTTTGATATATATTTAGTTCTAATAAATATATCACGAATTTATTTATCGAACAAATAATACTAATATTACTAGACGATATATATGACAGATTTTCATAAAAATATAAATTATTTATATTATCAAAAATCTTTATCTTTCTTTAATTTTCACCTTTATAGAAAGATACAATGCATACTATATACATGCATATATATAAACATTTATACTGTATTCTTTCACATACACACACACATATATTATATATATATATACATATATATATATATATATATATATAAACACATCAAATTAGATCAATCTTTAATTTTTTTAAATTAATTTAAATAATATGTCTCAACGAAATACTTCTTTTAATGTAAATATAATTCAATTGAATTTGTGTTATCGAAATTAATGATAATTTTGTTTTATATGAAATATTGCGAGTATAATAAATTATATATATATATATAATTATATAAATATATTTAAATAAATATGTTTATTAATATTTATATATATAGTAGTATATATTTATGTATTATATAAATTATATATATTTATATATTTATATATATAAAAAGATTAAAAATTTATACTAATATAAATTATAACGTATTAAAAAATATGAATAATAAGTTTATTTGTTTGTAAAAATTTGAAAATTAAATTTGAAATAATTAATTTTTATTTTATTTATATATATGTAATCTTTTTAAATTTATTATATTAATAAATTATTTATAAAATTTAAATTATTATTAAAAATATAAATTAATGTTAATAGATATTTCTGTAACAATAAAAGAAAGTTTAATTCGGAAATTAATTTTTATAATGATTAATATAAACGCCAGCAATAGCAATTAAACTTGATTTATAAATTAATTTATTCTAGTAAAATTTATATATAAAAATTTAAATTATAATTAAATTTATTGATTTTAGGTGAAATTTAGAATTAATTATAAATAATTATTATTAAGATTAATTAATATTATAATGCTTAATAAAATATTAGGATTAGATATCCTATTATAGAAAAATAAATTAAATATTAAATAATTAAATATTGAATTATTAAAATTAAATAATATGGCGGCTTTTATCTATTATATCTAATTAGATATACTTGTTTATTAATTCGATAATCCACGATAAGAAATACTTGAGTTTAAATTTCTGTATTGTTGTTTTAATTAATTTGAATAAATTTGAGTTAGAAATGTTTTAAATAAAAATAATTCAAATCAAAATGTATTATATTCAAGATAAGAAATGAGTCTTAATAAATTCAATTTTTGGTTTATTTATTTTAATATAAATATAAAAAAAATTTTAAAGTAAATTAAAATAATTATTTTAATTGAAGATTGTTTTAAAAAATGTATAAATTACCCGTCAATTTCATTAAAGTTGAAATAAGTGGTAAGTAACATAATAAATGTATTGGAATGCGTTTTTAGATTTAAAATTTTAGTTTAAAAAAAATAATTCTTTTACATTGAAAAAATTTAAAAAATTTTTTCAATTTTATAAATTAATTTATTAAATTTTTTTTTGAAGTTTAAAATTATAATTTTTAAAAATTTAAAAGAAATTGAAGTTAAATTAAATTGAAATAATTATTTTGAATTAATTTTTATTTTTATAATTAAAAGTAATGTGAATGAAAGTTATTAAATATCAGAAAGTAAAATTTTGTTTTATACCTTTTGTATCAGGATTGATTAAAATTTATTTAAAAATTTGAAATATCTCGAAAATAAGAGAACTAAATTTATAAAATTTTTTTTGTAACATTAAAATTATAAATATAAATTTAGAAATTAAATGTTATTCGAACTTATTAATATTTAGTTTTTTTTAGAAATAAATTTAATTTAGATATAAAAATTTTAATAAATTAAATTTTAATTTATTTTATTAGTTCTTATATTAAAAATTTATGGGATAAACTATAAATTTTGAATAGAAATATAATTTATTTAATTTTAATATTATGGAAATATCTTTTTTTAATTTAAAAAATTTAATAATTTAATTTAATAAAGATTTAAATTAAAATTTTATTTATTATATAAAAATATATGTTAAAATTGTAAAAATATAGAAATAATGATTAAATTAGTAATAAAAATATATTTTAAATTGAAATTATTTAAATTATATAATTTAAAGGAACTCGGCAAATATATTATTCATCTGTTTATCAAAAACATGTCCTATTGAATTTAATTTTAGGTCGATTTGCTTCATGAAATAAAATTTAAATAGCTGCAGTATAGACTGCAGCTATTTAAATATGACTGTACAAAGATAACATAATAAATTATCTTTTAATTGAAGAATTGAACAAACGAATTAATGAAATAATAATTGTCTCTAAATTATAAAATGAATTTAAATTTTTAGCAAAAATTGCAAAATTTAATTATAATGGGACGATAAAACCCTTTAGAATTTTATTTAATTTAGTTATTTATTTAAATTATTTTTAAATAAATAATTAATTAAATTTGATTAAAAAATATTTTTGATTTATAATTTATAATTAAAAAAAATAAATTACCTTAGAGAAAACAGCGTAATATCTTTTGATAGATCATATTGATAAAGATGATTGCGATCACGATGTTGAATTAAGATAAAAATTAAACGCAGGAATTTAAGTTTTTAAGTCTGTTAGAGTTTCAAAATCTTATTTAATTTTCTATCCATAATAAAAAATAAATTAATTGTACGAAAGGACTTTAATTTGTAAATTATTTATAAATAAATTAATTAATAAATTTATATAAAATGCATATAAATTTAGAATTTAATTATATTAATTTATTTAAATTAATAAATAATAATTTAAATTTTCAATTTTAATTAATTTATAATTTTAATTTTATTTATAATTTATTATTTATTATTTAATTTATTTTATTTATAATTTTAATTAGTGTAGCGTTTTTAACTTTGTTGGAACGAAAAATTTTATGGTATATTCAAGATCGAAAAGGATCTAATAAAGTTTTTTTATTTGATTTATTTCAGCCTTTTAAAGATGGATTAAAATTATTATCAAAAGAATAATTTTTTTTAATTATTCTAATTTACATATTATATAGACCAATAATAATATTTTTTTTATCATTAATTATACGAGTTTCATATCATTGGGTTAATTTTATTTATATAATGGAATTTAGTATTTTATTTATATTATTAATTTTAGGATCAAGCGTGTATCCAATGTTATTTGTTGATGAATTCAAATTGTGAATGAATTTCAAATTATAATTATGTTATTTTAGGTTCAATTCAGGTTTAGTTTCAACAATAATTTTTTTTGAAATTAATTTATTTTTTTTAGTTTTTAGATTAATAATATTAATTGAAAGATTTTCTTTTAGTGAATTTATTAATTGTCAAAATAAAATTAAATTTGCAATTTTATTATATCCATTATATTTAATAATGTTTCCTGGAATATTAATTGAATTAAATCGAACACCTTTTGATTCGATTCAACGTGAGTCTGAATTAATTTCTGGTTTTAATATTGAATATCACGGAAGAATATTTATATTAATTTTTTTATCTGAATATATAAATATTATATTTATAAGAGTAATTTTAAGATTAATATTTTATAAATTTAATTATTGATCAATTTATTATTATTTATTTATTTCATATTTATTTAATTATTTGAGTTATTTGAAAGTTATTTTACCTTGAAATCGTTATGATAAGTTAATATATATATGTTGAACTGAAATATTAATATTAATAATAATTTATTTATTATATTTATATTATATAAAAGAAATTATTCAATAATAAATACATATATATATACAATTTTAGAAAATAGAATAAATAAAATAAGTATTAAAAGTTAATAGAAAATTTTATTTCTATATTATATTTTCAAAATATATGCTTATTCAATTTCATTAACTTATTTTTATAAATTAATTAAATTTAGATAATATAATTTGAAGATTTTCAAATTAAATTTTCTCATAATTTTCTTAAATAAAATGATATAAAAAAATATAAGAAGTATGTAGTAGTAAATAATATATTAATATTTGTAAAAAGATATTCAATTAATTATTTACCTAATCATGTTAATAAAATAAAATTATTAATTATTATTAATAAAATAAAATAAATATTCAATAATAAATTTTATTAAATAGATTGAATTTATTATTTATTAAATTGTTATTATATAATAAATATATAATAAAATATAATAAAATAGTGACATATAAAATTTAAAATTGATATTACTAATCCAATTAACCTCCCCACTAAGTTTATTAGAAATTGCACGTAAAATTGAATATGCAAATAAAAAGTATCATTCAAGTTTAATATATGTTAAAGTATTTATTGGATTTTAAATTTTAAAATTATCTGGATCTTCTAAATGGTATGGAAATTAAAGATTAATAAATATAAAGATAAATAAAATAATATAGAATCATAATAGATCTTGAATTGAAAAATATGAATGAAATGAAATTTTATAATTGTTGTAATTTGAACCTAATGGATTTGATGAACCAGTTAAATGAAGTGCAAATAAATGTAAAATAATTATAAATAAAATTACTATTGTTAAAATAAAATGTAATGAAAGAAATCGATTTAAAGTGACGTTATTAAGTGAAAATCCACTTCAAATTCGTAATACAATTTTCCAATGTATGGAATTAGTAAAATTGTAATAACTGTAGCTTATCAATGATATTTGTCTTCAAGATAAATCATAACCTATAAATGCTGCTGCTACTGATATTAAAAGAATTAAAATTCCAATTTCCAATTTCTCATACTCTAAGTAATTTATACGAATAGTAAAATATATTACATCTATTATGAATGTATATAACTATAAAATAAAGTGAAACACCATTTATATGAATTAATCGAAATAATCAACCTGAATTTATATCTTTTGTAATATTTGTAATTGATCAAAATGCAATATCAATATTGCAGGACAATAATGTATGATATAAATCGAGAAATAATTTGAATTATTAAAAAAATTCCTTTTTTTCTATGACTTATTTGTTCAATTATAATACGGCTTATTATATCATTTTCAAACTTCTATTTAATTTCACCATGCCAATTTCTATCATTGCCTATCATTGAATATATCTTATATATAAAAATATAAGTAGATATCATATTATTCTCTAATACGGAATGATTACATCCAACTTCAAAATTTTCAACGATATTGTATGGTAAAATTGTAGATTCTAAATTGAGTCGTTGAATCCAAATATAATCTATTTCCATCTAAATTTTCAAGTGTTAAAGTATCATCTCGAAACATCTGTATCTGCATCATCCGTAGTTAGATTATCGAGATTTAAAATTTTATTTAAATGACATGAATATTTCATAAAAATATTTCACACCAATCTTCTTACCAATGCTTTACCATTTTATCTTCTTATATTATCATCTTGTGATACGTGATACGTTAATGTTAATGTTCTTTTGATACGCATAAATCATTTTCATCTAAATTAATATTTACAAATTTAAATTCTTCTGAAAACAAAATTATCATTGCATTTGGCAAATAAAACGTAAATCAACAAATCAAACGTAAAAAGCATAAAAATGTATGTAAAAATGTACATTTACTATAATCATAGAAGAAGAACAAAAATAATGATGTTAGATTCTGTCTGTTTTAATTTTCTAATGAAAAGAGAAAAATGAATATTTTAACCTGATGGATGTTTAATCCAAGCTTAGTATTTTACTGTCATTATATTTTTAGATACATGTTGTAACGAAGGACCAAAAGTTCCTATATCTGATAACCAAATTTCTTGCTTCGTTTCATTACGTTTAAAGATGATAGAATAGAATAGCCTTAAAGTTAACGATTGTGCTTCTGCATAACATCTTAAAATTGCCCATCTTAAAATTTACGTATGTGCAATGACAGTGTGCATATTGGATGAATTTTTTCCTTATAAAAAAGAAAAAAAAATATTGATATATTTATTACATAAAAGTCATTGATGTTAATATTTGTCTTAATCCAATAATATATATATATATTATATAATATTATATATATATTATATTATTATATATATAATATATATATATATATATATATATATATATATATATACAGAGTTTAATTTTTAATTTTACGATTTACAGAAAACTTACATATTTAAGAAGACTAGAGTCAAAACTTCCTTCACCATTTTCACAAGAAAACATAACGCAGTGGATTTTAATGAAACGAATGTTGTCATTTCATTACAAATTATTACAAATTTATTAATGGCAATTGAACAAATCCATACGATATCTCGGATCTTATCTCGACTTTATCTTCTACAGAAAAAAATTGAGCAATTGTGTTCGTAATAAGTTCACATGTGCTTAGATTCATGAATTTTCTTTTTTCACCAGAGTCGTTTTAAATATTCCATCACAGTATTTACAGTTTTTACAAATTATAAATCACGAGATTAGACCATTATAATTTCCACATTGTCCATTTCCACCTAATACAATTAAATAATATTATTATTCTTTATTAATAATACGGACAATTTTTATGGAACAAAGTATATTTGAAATGGATTATTATTATTATCTGAAACACAAAAATTATTATGAGTTTAAATATTTCTGCATTATTATAATTCTTAATTAAATGTGATATAATTTTTAAAAGAATGTTCGAAATAACGACCCATATGGAACTTCATATGGGTTGAAACAATATATAAAATTTATTTTTATTTATGTTCTAAAATTCTATTGTACAAACAATTTTGAATTTTAAAATATAAATTTGCAAAAATGTTCAAGAAAAAATTATTAAATTATTTACACCTTCACATTTTCAAATTAAACAAATAAAGAAAACTAAAGAAAATAGAAACACTTCACTAAGCTCTTATTTTCAAACATTTATTGTTTCAAACCACTGATTTTCTTTTTTTTATCTCTTTTTACTGACAAATTTTCAATATATTACTTTCGTATAGGTTATAATCATTAAGGTTACGTAAAATTGTTTCGTATTATTCATACCAATCTTTTGAAATTATGCATTAAATTTATTTATACTTTTATAAATTATATTTTAAATATATATTAATAATATATGTGTATATCTATATATATACGAATTTATATGATTTACAAAATTACAAATTCACAGAATATCTATTAGAAAATAACGTGATTAAACGTGACGGCAAAAAACGATATTTAAATTAAATAACCTAAACGTATTTTAGCTCCTCTATAACAATATTCGATTTAAAGTATTTTATATATATATTTACACATTGTTATAAATTAAAATAATATACCACACCTGTTAACAATATTATTCTTAATTATTTTAATTGTCATAATTTTGATATATATTTAGTTCTAATAAATATATCACGAATTTATTTATCGAACAAATAATACTAATATTACTAGACGATATATATGACAGATTTTCATAAAAATATAAATTATTTATATTATCAAAAATCTTTATCTTTCTTTAATTTTCACCTTTATAGAAAGATACAATGCATACTATATACATGCATATATATAAACATTTATACTGTATTCTTTCACATACACACACACATATATTATATATATATATACATATATATATATATATATATATATATATATAAACACATCAAATTAGATCAATCTTTAATTTTTTTAAATTAATTTAAATAATATGTCTCAACGAAATACTTCTTTTAATGTAAATATAATTCAATTGAA
The DNA here is from genome assembly GCF_003254395.2 of Apis mellifera. Lineage (NCBI taxonomy): Eukaryota > Metazoa > Arthropoda > Insecta > Hymenoptera > Apidae > Apis > Apis mellifera. The sequence continues at coordinate 28,432 of NW_020555841.1, forward strand.
TTTGTGTTATCGAAATTAATGATAATTTTGTTTTATATGAAATATTGCGAGTATAATAAATTATATATATATATATATAATTATATAAATATATTTAAATAAATATGTTTATTAATATTTATATATATAGTAGTATATATTTATGTATTATATAAATTATATATATTTATATATTTATATATATAAAAAGATTAAAAATTTATACTAATATAAATTATAACGTATTAAAAAATATGAATAATAAGTTTATTTGTTTGTAAAAATTTGAAAATTAAATTTGAAATAATTAATTTTTATTTTATTTATATATATGTAATCTTTTTAAATTTATTATATTAATAAATTATTTATAAAATTTAAATTATTATTAAAAATATAAATTAATGTTAATAGATATTTCTGTAACAATAAAAGAAAGTTTAATTCGGAAATTAATTTTTATAATGATTAATATAAACGCCAGCAATAGCAATTAAACTTGATTTATAAATTAATTTATTCTAGTAAAATTTATATATAAAAATTTAAATTATAATTAAATTTATTGATTTTAGGTGAAATTTAGAATTAATTATAAATAATTATTATTAAGATTAATTAATATTATAATGCTTAATAAAATATTAGGATTAGATATCCTATTATAGAAAAATAAATTAAATATTAAATAATTAAATATTGAATTATTAAAATTAAATAATATGGCGGCTTTTATCTATTATATCTAATTAGATATACTTGTTTATTAATTCGATAATCCACGATAAGAAATACTTGAGTTTAAATTTCTGTATTGTTGTTTTAATTAATTTGAATAAATTTGAGTTAGAAATGTTTTAAATAAAAATAATTCAAATCAAAATGTATTATATTCAAGATAAGAAATGAGTCTTAATAAATTCAATTTTTGGTTTATTTATTTTAATATAAATATAAAAAAAATTTTAAAGTAAATTAAAATAATTATTTTAATTGAAGATTGTTTTAAAAAATGTATAAATTACCCGTCAATTTCATTAAAGTTGAAATAAGTGGTAAGTAACATAATAAATGTATTGGAATGCGTTTTTAGATTTAAAATTTTAGTTTAAAAAAAATAATTCTTTTACATTGAAAAAATTTAAAAAATTTTTTCAATTTTATAAATTAATTTATTAAATTTTTTTTTGAAGTTTAAAATTATAATTTTTAAAAATTTAAAAGAAATTGAAGTTAAATTAAATTGAAATAATTATTTTGAATTAATTTTTATTTTTATAATTAAAAGTAATGTGAATGAAAGTTATTAAATATCAGAAAGTAAAATTTTGTTTTATACCTTTTGTATCAGGATTGATTAAAATTTATTTAAAAATTTGAAATATCTCGAAAATAAGAGAACTAAATTTATAAATTTTTTTGTAACATTAAAATTATAAATATAAATTTAGAAATTAAATGTTATTCGAACTTATTAATATTTAGTTTTTTTTAGAAATAAATTTAATTTAGATATAAAAATTTTAATAAATTAAATTTTAATTTATTTTATTAGTTCTTATATTAAAAATTTATGGGATAAACTATAAATTTTGAATAGAAATATAATTTATTTAATTTTAATATTATGGAAATATCTTTTTTTAATTTAAAAAATTTAATAATTTAATTTAATAAAGATTTAAATTAAAATTTTATTTATTATATAAAAATATATGTTAAAATTGTAAAAATATAGAAATAATGATTAAATTAGTAATAAAAATATATTTTAAATTGAAATTATTTAAATTATATAATTTAAAGGAACTCGGCAAATATATTATTCATCTGTTTATCAAAAACATGTCCTATTGAATTTAATTTTAGGTCGATTTGCTTCATGAAATAAAATTTAAATAGCTGCAGTATAGACTGCAGCTATTTAAATATGACTGTACAAAGATAACATAATAAATTATCTTTTAATTGAAGAATTGAACAAACGAATTAATGAAATAATAATTGTCTCTAAATTATAAAATGAATTTAAATTTTTAGCAAAAATTGCAAAATTTAATTATAATGGGACGATAAAACCCTTTAGAATTTTATTTAATTTAGTTATTTATTTAAATTATTTTTAAATAAATAATTAATTAAATTTGATTAAAAAATATTTTTGATTTATAATTTATAATTAAAAAAAATAAATTACCTTAGAGAAAACAGCGTAATATCTTTTGATAGATCATATTGATAAAGATGATTGCGATCACGATGTTGAATTAAGATAAAAATTAAACGCAGGAATTTAAGTTTTTAAGTCTGTTAGAGTTTCAAAATCTTATTTAATTTTCTATCCATAATAAAAAATAAATTAATTGTACGAAAGGACTTTAATTTGTAAATTATTTATAAATAAATTAATTAATAAATTTATATAAAATGCATATAAATTTAGAATTTAATTATATTAATTTATTTAAATTAATAAATAATAATTTAAATTTTCAATTTTAATTAATTTATAATTTTAATTTTATTTATAATTTATTATTTATTATTTAATTTATTTTATTTATAATTTTAATTAGTGTAGCGTTTTTAACTTTGTTGGAACGAAAAATTTTATGGTATATTCAAGATCGAAAAGGATCTAATAAAGTTTTTTTATTTGATTTATTTCAGCCTTTTAAAGATGGATTAAAATTATTATCAAAAGAATAATTTTTTTAATTATTCTAATTTACATATTATATAGACCAATAATAATATTTTTTTTATCATTAATTATACGAGTTTCATATCATTGGGTTAATTTTATTTATATAATGGAATTTAGTATTTTATTTATATTATTAATTTTAGGATCAAGCGTGTATCCAATGTTATTTGTTGATGAATTCAAATTGTGAATGAATTTCAAATTATAATTATGTTATTTTAGGTTCAATTCAGGTTTAGTTTCAACAATAATTTTTTTTGAAATTAATTTATTTTTTTTAGTTTTTAGATTAATAATATTAATTGAAAGATTTTCTTTTAGTGAATTTATTAATTGTCAAAATAAAATTAAATTTGCAATTTTATTATATCCATTATATTTAATAATGTTTCCTGGAATATTAATTGAATTAAATCGAACACCTTTTGATTCGATTCAACGTGAGTCTGAATTAATTTCTGGTTTTAATATTGAATATCACGGAAGAATATTTATATTAATTTTTTTATCTGAATATATAAATATTATATTTATAAGAGTAATTTTAAGATTAATATTTTATAAATTTAATTATTGATCAATTTATTATTATTATTTATTTCATATTTATTTAATTATTTGAGTTATTTGAAAGTTATTTTACCTTGAAATCGTTATGATAAGTTAATATATATATGTTGAACTGAAATATTAATATTAATAATAATTTATTTATTATATTTATATTATATAAAAGAAATTATTCAATAATAAATACATATATATATACAATTTTAGAAAATAGAATAAATAAAATAAGTATTAAAAGTTAATAGAAAATTTTATTTCTATATTATATTTTCAAAATATATGCTTATTCAATTTCATTAACTTATTTTTATAAATTAATTAAATTTAGATAATATAATTTGAAGATTTTCAAATTAAATTTTCTCATAATTTTCTTAAATAAAATGATATAAAAAAATATAAGAAGTATGTAGTAGTAAATAATATATTAATATTTGTAAAAAGATATTCAATTAATTATTTACCTAATCATGTTAATAAAATAAAATTATTAATTATTATTAATAAAATAAAATAAATATTCAATAATAAATTTTATTAAATAGATTGAATTTATTATTTATTAAATTGTTATTATATAATAAATATATAATAAAATATAATAAAATAGTGACATATAAAATTTAAAATTGATATTACTAATCCAATTAACCTCCCCACTAAGTTTATTAGAATTGCACGTAAAATTGAATATGCAAATAAAAAGTATCATTCAAGTTTAATATATGTTAAAGTATTTATTGGATTTTAAATTTTAAAATTATCTGGATCTTCTAAATGGTATGGAAATTAAAGATTAATAAATATAAAGATAAATAAAATAATATAGAATCATAATAGATCTTGAATTGAAAAATATGAATGAAATGAAATTTTATAATTGTTGTAATTTGAACCTAATGGATTTGATGAACCAGTTAAATGAAGTGCAAATAAATGTAAAATAATTATAAATAAAATTACTAATGTTAAAATAAAATGTAATGAAAGAAATCGATTTAAAGTGACATTATTAATTGAAAATCCTCTTCAAATTCGTAATACAATTTTCCAATGTATGGAATTACTGATTGTAAAATTGTAATAACTGTAGCTTATCAATATGATATTTGTCTTCAAGATAAATCATAACCTATAAATGCTGCTGCTACTGATATTAAAAGAATTAAAATTCCAATTTCCAATTTCTCATACTCTAAGTAATTTATACGAATAGTAAAATATATTACATCTATTATGAATGTATATAACTATAAAATAAAGTGAAACACCATTTATATGAATTAATCGAAATAATCAACCTGAATTTATATCTTTTGTAATATTTGTAATTGATCAAAATGCAATATCAATATTGCAGGATAATAATGTATTGATGATTTAAATCGAGAAATAATTTGAATTATTAAAAAAATTCCTAAAATTGATAGAAAATTTCATATGTAATTAATATTTATTGGTATTGGCAAATAAAAAAAAAAGATTGTTGATATAATTATTTTTAAAATCTCATTAGAATTAAAGAAATTTAAAAATTTTTTCATTATGGGTTTAATTTAAATATTAAATTATTTTTTTTTCCGAAGATTTTTTTTCAATGTATGTAATTTTTATTATTAGTAACAGATAAAAGTTAATATAAAAATTATTGTAATGAATAATGTAGTATTTATTTTTGTATATAAATAGATTAAATCAATATTTTTAATTAGATTAAAATATATTTCATTATTTATTATTATTTTTTTTTGATAATTTAAATGATAATATTATTAAAAATAAAATTTGTAAAATTAATTTAATTTTAAATTTTAAAAGTTCGTTTATTAAGGAAATAATATATGAAGATATTACTAATACTCTCTTAAAAGACAATTAATATTATCATAATTAATAATTATGTTTGAAAAGCAATTAATGATTAATTAATAATGAATTTATTGGACAGGTTAAAAATAATATAGTAGAAATATAAATTGAATATACAATTAAATAAATTAATAAAATTGATGGATTATTATAAGTATTATTTAAATAAATTCTTGAAATTATTGAAATTATGGTTGATAATAAAATTTTAGATAAAATTAAAATTGTTGTTATAATGAATTTAATATAAATTATAATTTTAATTATATATATATAATAAATATTTATTGTTCAAAAATTCAACGATACTGTATGGTAAAATTGTAGATTCTAAATTGAGTGTTGAATCCAAATATAATCTATTTCCATCTAAACTTTCAATTGTAAAGTACTATCTCGAAATATCTGATGTATCTACATCATCCGTAGTTAAATTATCGAAATCTAAAATTTTATTTAAGTAAAATGAATATTTCATAAAAATATTGGGTTGGCAACTAAATAATTGCGGATTTCACTCATAGATGTGCTTCAATTGAATTTTTAGGTTTGCTGGCGTAGTCCAAATGTAAAACACATTTTGTTATTTGATAGTTGGCAATTCAGCTGTCAATCAGTAAAAAAAGTTTTTTGATCGGTTGCATAGTTTTCGTTTGGCGTTCGTTGAAAAATGGAAAATCAAAAGAAACATTATCGTCATATTTTGCTTTTTTATTTTTGCAAAGGGAAAAACGCATCGCAAGTTCACAAAAAGTTATGTGCTATTTATGGTGACGAAGAAAAGAACGGCAGTGTCAAAATTTGTTTGACAAATTTCGTTCTGGTGATTTTTCAAAGACGAAAAACGCTCTGGTCGTCCAGTTGAAGTTGATGACGACCTAATCAAAGCAATAATCGATTCAGATCGTCACAGTACAACTCGTGAGATTGCAGAGAAGCTTCATGTATCGCATACATGCATTGAAAACCACTTAAAACAACTTGGCTTGTTCAAAAACTCGATACATGGGTTCCTCACGAACTGAAAGAAAAGCATTTAACGCAACGCATTAACAGCTGCGATTTGCTAAAGAAACGTAATGAAAATGATCCATTTTTAAAACGACTGATAACTGGCGATGAAAAATGGGTTGTTTAACAATATCAAGCGGAAAAGATTGTAGAGCAGACCACATGAACCAGCTCAAACAACATCAAAAGCTGGTATTCATCAAAAGAAGATTTTGTTATCAGTTTGGGATTACAAAGGAATTGAGAAGAGAAGAAATCTATTTTGAACTCTTACCACCCAACCGAACGATCAATTCTGTTGTCTACATTGAACAACTAACGAAATTAAACAATGCAGTTGAAGAAAAGCGATCCGAATTGACAAATCGAAAAGGTGTTGTATTCCATCATGACAATGCAAGGCCACACATATCTTTGGTCACTCGGCAAAAATTATTGGAGCTTGGTTGGGATGTTTTGCCACATCCACCATATAATCCTGACCTTGCACCATCTGATTACTTTTTGTTTCGATCTTTACAAAACTCCTTGAATGGTAAAAATTTTAATAATGATGATGATATCAAATCGTATCTGATTCAGTTTTTTGCTAATAAAAACCAGAAGTTTTATGAACGTGGGATTATGATGCTGCCTGAAAGATGGCAAAAGGTCATTGATCAAAATGGGCAACACATTACAGAATAAAGTTATTTAGTTCCATGAAAAAATTGTCTTTGATTTTCTAAAAAAAATTTACCAATGCTTATTATTTTATCTTGTTCATCCTATCATGTGATTCATTAATATTAATGTTTTTTTGATACGTTTAAATCATTTTCATCTAAATCAATATTCCCGATAAAATTTTTCTGATAAACTTGTTTCACTGGCAAATGCACGAATGAAACGTTAAAAACACAAAAATGTACCATAGCGTACGAACCGTACATATCTTAATATCCTAATAGAAAAAACCATATAATAAAATTGAATAATAAGCAATGTTTCGCTTGCTATGAGCGCAGATAACCGAATGTATCTCTATTATCTTCGGAGTACTTAATTTAATAATGCGCTATTCAAAAAAATTCTAAAATTTCTTCTTTATATACGTACGTTCGTAGCATATGAACTTCTTGTAGTAGAATAACCATCCAAAATTGAGTATAAAGAGCATTTTAGCGCTTGCAATCGTAGGAGCGTAAGAAATCCTATCACTTTTAACTTTGAAAATACAGCGTTTTACTTATGCACTATTCAATAAATTCTAAAATTTCTTTCTAAAATTTTTCATACGAAAAGCATATGAAAAACGTATTATTCTAAAAATTCTAAAATTTCCTCTTCTTTATCAGCGTATCATAGCGATCATAGCGTATGAACCGTAGAAGAATACCCAGCCAAAACTGATGTATGTAAAGTGCAATGTTTTCTTCTTGCAATGAGTTCAGAAAATCGTATGTATCTCTTTTAACTTCGGAGATACAGCAGTTTCAATAAAACCCATTTTAAACGTTTTAAAATTTCCTCTTATTTATGCGATCATAACATATGAACTGCTTGTCGTAAAGTAAACCAAAATTACATTTGTACGGTTAAGAGTGGCGGTGATAAGAAATACTCAAACAGAAACGATATATATACATATAATGTGTGTGTGTGTGTGTGTGTGTATAGAACATATAAGTCGTTCAGTTTAGATTTTAACATATATATATTATAATATAATCAATAGGAGAGTATATCTCGGAAACTAATAAATAATTAGTTAAAATTTTATATTTGAAATTTTATCTTAATCCATCTTTCAGAATTTGAACTCAATATACATAATAATTAAATCATATAAATCATATCAGATCATTATAGTCATATAACTTGAACAAACAAAATTATAATAATCATATTTATAACGGTAGCAATACTAACATTGTTCTTAGAATATATTTTAAAGATTTAATAAGATTATTTATTGCAATTTTTCTTAATGATTATTGTATATTTATTTCCTATAATTCGCGAAATATCTTTTTATGAGTAAATACTAAGAATATTAATATATTATATATTTATGTTAGTTATATAGTTATATAGTTTATATAGTTTATATAATTATAATATTAGTTTACCATTATATATTTTGTATAATTGTGTATAATTTTTGTGTGTTTGTATGTATAATTAAAAAAGAATAATTCCATGTTCAAACATTTCATCATGGACATATATGTAGAGACGAAATTCTATACTCTTTTTTATTCCATAATTTTATTTCGTGAAAAAAAAGATATAAATAAATATTGTTTAAATGAACTAAATTTAAATGAGTACAAAATATTAACATTTTTTTCAAGAGATCAATGAAATATTTAAAATCCAAAGTTTCTTTGAGATTATTATTCTGCGTAATGAATACAATATAATGCAATACAAAAATAATCTAAAAATAATCTAAAAATCTAAAATTTATTTTATGGTCATTTTTTTTATCAGATTTCCATCGATCGAAAAATATATAGAATTATCTTTCAAAACTAATGCCAATTCAATGATTTTCATATTCTGTATAGAATTCAATGATATGATATTTAAAGTTTTTTGAAAATAACTAAAAAATTAAAACCTCATTGATTATGTAAAGAAATGATGATTATTGAAATATATTATTTCAAAATCATGAAAATTAATAAGAAGAGAAATATAGTAGGTATATATATAAATATAGTAAAGAAATAATCTTTGGAAAAATAAATTTTAATTTAATTATTGCATTAATAGATCTAACCTCATTTCTAATGGAATTATCTAAGTAGTAAATATCTATTTCTCGAAGCAAATGTGTTGTTATTTCTATCTATAAAATTTATGCATATTTTAATTCACACCTTATAGTAAAAAAAAATATATAATCTTATCTCATGGTAAAATTTAGTGCAATTATTTACAAAAATAATTTTTGTAGAATATACAAGAACCCATATTAAAGATCTTATAGTTTCCTTTATCTAATAATACTTCTAAGTTTAATAACATTGAAGAAAGATATATGTTATAAAATATAACATAATACTACTGAAAATTCTCCTATTAAGTCTAATAATAAAATTTAATAAGAATATGTTTGATTAAGTATGCGTGAAAGTTTGAAAATTTCAAAATGAGTATACCTTTAATAGATAAGAAAGGAAAAAAAATAGATTAATAATAAACAACATAATAATAATTTCATTTTTGATTTATGTTCAATTCAAATGTCAATATTATCATTAATAAGAAGAAAAGATAGTTCTGGATTAATAACTTAAATAAAACAAAAAAAAAAAAAAAAGATATTAAGAGATTTCTTTTTCAGATAATAAACATTTCATTGAAAAGAAAATTGATTATAATATCTAATTTGCTTGGTATGCATATTGCAACTAATTTATAATTGTTTATAAACACAAATAGTCAAAATATTACTTATATGAAACTATCTATTATTTGAGACTCGTTCTTCCTCTATATTAAATAACATTATAAAATTAGAAAATTACACATTAATTATTGAGGAATTATCAAACTTAGCTTGTAATTTGAAAAGATATTTTCAACAAAATATTTTCTTAATAATCCATTATAATTATAAATTTACGTGCAATATGTAATTCCATTTTATATCTTACATTAATATCTTTTATATTTGATAACTGATGTACCACTTCTATAATTTCATTTATCTTATGCAATTTGTCCTGTGTAATATTTAAAAAAGATTCAAATAATATGATTTTGAAAGAAATATAATGTTATGAGTAAAATTATAAATTTATCTATATGTTTATAATTTTCAGAAAAATAAAATAAGGATTAAAAGGATTTTATAATATATTTTATAATAATTTTATTTCTTTAATATAATATGTAAAAAAATAAGGAAATATAATAAAGAGATGAAATTTTTTTTAAATCTAAAAAATAATCATAAATCTAAAAAAAAATTCATAAAATTATATTTTAGTTCACGTAAAAATAGAAACTCAATGTGTAACATTAATATTTAATTTTTATTTTGATTATTTATGATCAAGTGATAGCAAACTTGTTTGTGTTTATTCAATAATTTGTGTTCGATGTAAATTATAAATTCGTTCTTGATCACGTCTTTTTAATTCATTAGTAAATTTTATATCATAACGATAAATACAATAAAATTTAATGTAATAAATTAATGTTTTTTCAATTATAATCTTGGTTAAAAAATTTTTCTTTCATAATTGCTGTCTCTATGCAATAATAATTATAAATTATACAAATCTTTGTTGACTTGTATTAATTCGACGAGCATTTCATTGAAAAATAAAACATTAAAATTTTAACTAATTTTTTATTGAATATATATGATATATCGATGTAAAAATTAAAAAAAATTTAATATATTATTATATAGTAATATATATATATTTCACTCTATTTCGAATATGTCCAAATTTATTCACATAAATTATTTTCAAAAATCATTATTTGAGTACAATCGAACTGAAGTGTTACTCACAAAGATTTTTCTGTAATCTTTGTTCAAATAAATTATGTAATTTTTTGTCATTATTAATTTTACAATATAAACTTTTTCGTTAAAATAAAATAGAATATATTGTCGATATGATTGAGATCAAAATTTAATTTAGCTAAAATATTATTTTTAGTATTGAAATAATTAAAATTGAAATAATTTATAGAAATGGATTTCAAACTTTTTTTGACATTAAATCGATAGAAATATTATCTTACTAAAAATTAATCCTTTTTATCAATTTTTATCAATCTTTATTAATTTCTTTATATAATAAACAATTGTATAATTATTGATTTAATATGAAATGTGAGACAATATTTTATTCTGAAAATTTTGAATATCAAATATTTTTACAAAATAATATTATAAACACATTATATGAAAGAAAAATTAAAAATATATAAAACAGAAAAATATATTTAAAAAAAAAACAAGCATTAAAAAATATTTTGAGAAATTATGAGAAGAAATTTAAATAGAATGGTTGCAATTATTATTACAATAATCTAAAAAAATAAAAAATAAATCATGTTATAAAAATTACTAATATTTAATTTTCCAGATAATTTTCCTGCAAATTTATTTATTTTTCTATAAGCTTTCTATACTATTTATCTAGGATCACATTTAAAATTAAATCAACTTAAAAATTGTTATAAAAATATTTAATTTCATTTATTATATCATTGATAGAAGTTGAAGAAACTATTTTTTAGGAATATTTCTTATCAATGTTCATCAAAAAAGTTTAAGAAATTTGAAATTAATTTATTATTATGTATTAAACTTTTTAGATTATTTTGGATTGAAAACCTAATGTATTCTGGAAAGAAAATTTATAATTAAGAGAAGTTAGAAGAAATATATTTTAAAAGTTAAAAAATATATAAAATTCACTTGAATGAAGATAACTCAAGAAAATCAATAAATAATTTAATTATTAACGTTTGTAATTCTTTAAACATAAATAATCAAAAATAAACAAGAAAGGCTAAATAGTAAATATAAAATATAATAGTAAATATAAAAATATTAAATACACATTGAGGTGATTTATAATACAATTGCAATTTATAATGCAATTTTTTTTTCAAATTTATAAAAAAAATTTTTATCTCTATTTCTTTTTCTTATATTTCTTACACATCAGATTTTAAAAATAGATGAGAATTTTTTAATCAATCTTTGTTTCATTTTTGTAAAAAATATAAAAATATAGATGAGTTTATAATTATTTATAATATTGTACAAGATATATAAAAAAAAAAAGTGTAAAAAGTGTGATTTTACTTCTGTAAATCTGAAGATCTGTAAATAAAAATACATGCAAAAATGACTTTGACTTCAAATTGGAAATCAAATTCTTTTTTTATTATATGATATTTATCACAGAAATAAAAAATTTCAAAAGAATTATGGATCTCAATGCAACTGTTTTTTTTAAAAAAAAAAAAGATATTAAATTTTTATTTCGAATTCATTTAATTTATAATTTGCTATATTATTCGTTCAAATGTAAAAAAAAGAAGTAACATGTAGCATCTAGATCTGTTATTATTATATTCCATATTTTAAAATATCAAATAAAATTACCAATAAAATATCCAAAAATCCTATGAGATAATATATCAACATACCTTATGGTTCCTTCTTCTGTCCGCTCGTAATGAAATAAAAATGCGTCGAAAAAAAAAAGGAAATTAGATATTTTCGAAAAGAAACATAATCATCATTATGAGTGAAATATTTCTAAGAAATTTATTTCATTAGACTATAGATTTATAATTTTATTTCCGCGCTCGATAATTTTTTTTTATTTATATTTTCGACAATTCCTTGCAATAACTTTCTTTTGTTACTATTTCTTTAAATAACAATGAATTCGCATTTTTAAAAGTTTTTATACATGTTGAAATACATATATGCATCAATTTAAACAAAAAGTTTTAGTTAATCCCTGTTCATATATATATATGTACATATAAAGATACGACTATCTTATATATATATTTATATAATAAAAATGTGACTCTTATTTTGTATATTTATGTGTAAATTAGGTATCATTGGATACAATTTTTGTTGTTTCGATTCTATTTTATCCTTTTCCTTTTTGAATCGGTGAACACGACGCGATTTAATGAAATAGATTGTTAAGGAGATAATCCATATATAGTTTATTCTTATTTCTTTCATTAAATATATTTTTTCTTATTGTTTATTTTAATCAAATCATTTCACAATTTATTTCCTAATAATTTTTCATTTTGTGTGTTTTTATTTGAATCTAATTAAGTTACAAAGAATACATATAACAATTACATGTATTATATATATAGAAATTTATTTCAATATATATAATATATAAAGATTTTTAGAAACACGAATTTTATATTGTTTAAAGCAAAAAAATATAAGACAAAAAGAAGATATCGAATTATTTGATAATAATAATGATAAATTGGGGTATCTACATATCATAATAAATATAATTTTTCTTTCAATTGACCGAAGAATAATGAAAATAAGAAATAAAATGAATTCAAAAACTAATAGAAATTTAATTTTTTTTTCCAAGAGAATGGTTAAATTATAATATGATTCCTTCGAGACTTTTTATTCTTGTTTCTTGCTGTGAGTAGAATATACAATAAAAGTGTTTAACTTTTTGAATTTTAAATCATTTTTTCTCATATTTTTAATGATCCGAATAATAATCGTTAAATTCAAAGATGTATAAATATGCTCTTGACATTTCCTTTCTATATATACATAAATAAAAGAAAAAATAGCAATGAATATTTACTAATATTAATTTACAATATTTATTAATAATTTTGTTAATAAAGTTGTTTATGAAAATCCATATTTTTAAATTTATAAATTATATAATCTGATATTAATTGTTAGTAATGTTATTATTAAAAAGTCAGAAACACATCAATAGTTAAATATTTTTAAAAGAAAAACATAATCTTAAGTCTAGAAATATAATATCTATTTTTTATTCAATTAATTTTATGAGCATTTCCTTATAATTTATCTTATAAATATATGGTAAAAATAAGAGTCCCCAAACACGTAGTTTTTATTGATATATAAGAGAATATTTAAATCGTATTCTTGTTCATAATGTAATTATGTAGCGAAATGATGATTATTATCATTACGCTGGTTATAATTAATGTTTTTAAAACTTCGAGATAAGTTTTTCAATAATTTTTCTCAATTCTAAATGATTCTAAGCTATTATCTATTTGTTCACTCTTCTAATAATTTTTTTTGAACACTATAATGAAAAAAAAAATATAAGAAATATAATAAAATAATATTAAAAAAATTGTTTATCAATAACTTTGCGATAAATTTAATTAAAACATATTTATTCGGAAAAATTTTTCATACAAAAATTTTTTCTCATTATTATTGATCATCTTATCTAAGTATAAACAAAGGGATCAAGAAAAGGGATCAAATGATGTTGTCTAACGAGCACATTGCCATTTTTAAGGAGAGTTTTCAATTATATATTTTTGAAATACCTCAGCCTCATTGAAGTGCAATATGATTTTAAATCCAAGAGTTACATATTCTACATACGATTGAATCAATGACAATCAATTTTATACTTTTAAGAATAAAAATATATAAGTATACGCTGACTACCAGTTTCGTTTAATTTTCTAAGAATTTTCCTTTAACTTGGGAATAAGTTAAAGCAATGACAAAGATTTTATTGGTTATTATCATGTTATCATTCAGAAACCGCGATCTTCCAAATTGAACTGTGGAAGAGATTTCTGAAAGCACGAATCCGCAACACAAAATAAGAAGAAATTTAATAAATTTAAATTTATTTTGTAGCGAGCACATTTTTTAATATCTGAATACAATCAATAGTCAATTTTTTTTAGAATTCATGCTTTGACCATCATCTATCGTGATATTGTGAGAGATTTAAGTTTCGTATAGTCTCACATATTGCATTTGAAATTTAATTCTATTCTTTGTTGAGACAGTACATCACTGGTTAGAAGTATCAAAATTCAAACATACCGAGTTTCTATCCAGCATTAATATTATCACAGATATAAACAAAAAAAATTTTAATACAAATCGTTAAAGTCTAAAACTGAATGATTTTGAATATTACAACACAAATATGATGTGTGAATTGATAGTATTACTCGAAGGACCACCTACTATCTATATATAGAACTAGCTATCTATATATAGAACTCTACAATCATTTAAATTATGAGCTTTGAGTGAACAAATGGTGGTTTAATTTAATTGTTTGCGGTTGATTAACGATTGTAATGATTCTAATTCTAATTTGATATGAACTGTATCGTTGCTGAATTCTATCTAATTTAAATTCTATTTTATTTTAACTGATCTAATCTAAAAGATTGTCGTAGGCCTTGGTTTTTTCTTCAATTATTATTTTCCATGAAAATGCAAACAAAGAGGAGATTAAAAGAATCAATAGTCGCGATGGAGAGCGTTTTCAAAAGATGGGTTCTCGCAGGGTTGCATTGCAACGTGTGGAGATTAAGACTTTTACGCTCGCTTCCATTATGGTGCCGCAAGACACTGTATAAACGTGACTTATGAAGTGATTTCCTCTCGTGAGCAGGATTATTATGATAACGACTAGTCATCAGTAGGGTAAAACTAACCTGTCTCACGACGGTTTAAATCCAGCTCACATTCCCTGTTGACGGGTGAAAAATCCGACGTTTGACGAATTCTGCTTCGCAATGATAGGAAGAATCGACAACGAAGGATCAAAAAGCGACGTCGCTATGAATGCTTGGCTGCCACAAGCCAGTTATCCCTGTGATAACTTTTCTGACACTTCTTGCTGAAAACTCTTCAAGCCAAAAGAATCGATAGACCGTGCTTTCGCAATCTCTATGCGTACTGAACAACGAGATCAAGCCAGCTTTTGCCCTTTTGCTCTACGCGAGGTTTCTGTCCTCGCTGAGCTGGCCTTAGGTCACCTGCGTTATTCTTTGACAGATGTACCGCCCCAGTCAAACTCCCCGTCTGGCAGTATCCTCGAATTGGATCACGCAGGAGTATTTTTAGCGATCGGCCGCGAAGACCTCATACCAGTCTTACACGCTTGGCTCTAGAACACCGTGACAACCGGGTCGAAACACCGGCGCACGCACTCCGCCCAACCGAGTAAGTAAAGAAACGATGAAAGTAGTGGTATTTCACCGGCGATGTTACCATCTCCCACTTATGCTACACCTCTCATGTCTCTTTACAATGCCAGACTAGAGTCAAGCTCAACAGGGTTTTGTTTCCCCGCTAATTTTTCCAAACCCGTTCTCTTGGCAGTGGTTTCGCTAGAAAGTAGATAGGGACAATTGATGTCGGCCTTGCATCAGGGATGCAATTGCGCCGCTCCTGAGGGTATCCACCCCATATCGGCTTGGTCTGCCTGATGTTGTTGTACTTTGTACTCCAGCGTCACCCCGTCAAGCGAACCGGCGACGTAGATGTTATGTCGCCGTTGGGCTTGGAAAAGCCCTGCTCCGCACCGTCATGCGATATGGGACAAGTTGGATCTACCCCGTTGGGGAAACGGTTCGTTTAGTCAGCGATGGACGCGATATCTCCGCATCAATCGCTGTCCAGCGGGGACCACGAGGAGGTAGAACCGTCGGCTATTGCCCGATCCCGTGCAGGTTGATTCTTTTCGTTGAACCGTTAAACCCTACCGCATCGATACTAAGTATCGCCTGCTACCGCGGTCAGGGTTCTATTTGCGAAATCTTCGCATCCTTACCTCGTATTCCGTAATTGACGGGATGCTCGCCTTTGCTTCTTGATGCGAAGTATCTTGACTGCTGTTTTCTTAAATTCGCTGAAAAAGGCGCGTCCGCAAAGTACTCGCATCACTGGCGGCCATGTTACTCCCATCTCTTCGCATTTTTCTCGTAGTTTGAACCGCTCCTGCACGAATATTTGGCAATTCAGAAGTACATGCTCCGTGGTTTCTCGTTCGTCGCTGCAAACGCACGATTCAGATTGTCGGAGTCCGAGCTTCGCAAGTTTATCTGCAAAGTCTCCATGAGTAAGAAACTGTAAGAAACTGAGTTATGTAATAGTCCGGTCTTACCCATTTACATTCCAGCCTTTCCTCCACATCGGAGAAAATGTTATATATCATCCTTCCCCTCGTGGACAGGTCCCATCTCTGCCACTCCGCGAGGAGGGCCGTGCGGGCCTCTTATAGATCGTTGCATATATACATCGCACGTTGCGGTAGAGGTCGCTCTTGGTTCGGTTGCTGCCTTCTCCTTATCCAGTATCTGATCTCCATCTCTTAAATTTTTAGGTCTATGGGACACCAGCCACTAACGGCAGAGCATCCGCCGATGTTGTACGGTACGTCTTTTTTTGATGAGAACTAGGCGTTGTGCTTGTTCAAGTATTCGCAATCCTGACTTATTAAGTCTATCGCACCATCATATCGTTGTATACGTTGCTACCGGAATAAATATTCCTTCGTATAAGGTCAATAGACATTCGTGGTCGAGACCCCAATCCCTCTTCGCTATCGCTGCGAGGGCGTTGAATTTTTCAGTACTTCTGGCTTTATCTGGCTTTAATTCGCTGTACGTGCGTCATTACTCTCAGACCGGTGTCCCAATATACGCCCAGGTATCTAACACTTGCCTTCATTCGTACCTAGCGTCCATGTAATCTTATAGTCGGGGGTCTGTTCGGATCCAGTGCATCTTTTAGTAGAATCATCTCTATGCCGAGAGCTTTTCCTCTGTACACCACTCCTCGATTATACCAATGGCGGTCTGTCCGGCTGTTTCGATTTGCATGCGACTATTCTCGGACACTAATATCAGGAGATCATCCGCGTATGCGATCGCTCGCATACCTCTCCGTTCAAGGGTGAGGAGATCATCAAATACTCGGGTATAGATCCCTGCAAGCATTCCTTCGTGGCGTTCTTCGATACCACTTCGTGTTTGCCGTTCGTCCTCGCAGATAATCGGCAACGAGAAGGAACAGATTCCTTGGACATTTCCTCTCTCGCAGACGGTGCAGTATACTCGGCCAGCATACATGGTCGAACGCTCCTTTGATATCGAATAGAATGGCGAGAATATATGTCCATTGATCCCACCACCATTTCTCTCATAACCAAGATCGCGTCCGTTGTTGACCTTCCCTTTGGAAATCCAAACTGATTCGCTGCTGCGTACCGGTTGTCCATGAAGACCAATCTAAGTCTCTCAGCCAGTAATTTCTTTAGACACTTTCCCATCACCGAGAGAAGACAAATCGGGCGATACGAAGCCAGGTCCGATGCATCCCTGTTGGCATCTTTTAGGAGTGCACGGATCGAGCCCTGTTTCCAGATTCCGGGGAAGGAACCGTAACGCAGACAAGCGTTGAAAATGTCTCTCAACTCTTTATGAATGACTTTGTAGGAGGCCTTTAGAACTTCAACTTCGATTCTGTCGGGGCTCGGCGCCTTACTGTTCCTCATACTGCCAACCACACGCCGGACTTCTTCCTTATCGAATGGCGGTACGTCGCTCGTCGTCGGGAGATCACCCGCCGCGCGACGTTCCATTTTTTGGGCCGTAATGTCCTGCGTGTCATCCGGGACGAGGGAATCCAGCAATGCATAAACGCAGATCTCCCACATTGGCCGTTCTTTGTCATTGGCCTGCCAATCCTTCGTTGCAACTACGGCCTCTGACGTTACTTTTCTACCGCAGAGTTTGTAAATTGCGCCCCACGGATCACGGTTTCCTTCTATGGTAACGAAGCGTTGCCAGTTTTCGCGTCTGGCTTTTTCAATGGTCGTCTTGTATTCAGGAAGTTCAGATACATGGATCTTTTCCTCTCTCTGAGTTCGGGGGCACGCTCCATTTGGAACATCTTCCTCTTCAGCACTGTTAGGGAGTGCGTCCACAATGTGACTGATTTTACGTGTGCCTTCATCGCATGGTTGCACGTCTCAATGATCACGTCCCTAATGGCAATTGCTGCGGAGGAAACTCCCTCGGCCGAAAGGATCCCGGTAATCAAGCACCCCTAACTCCGCAACTCCGCGATATGCCTGCTGAATTTCCTCCAATCAACCGTTCTTATATTGAACCTGAGGAGTGTCAATCGATATTGTTGGCCGTGCTCCAGAGCCACGCATGTTAATATTGTGTTGTGATCACTGTAGTTGTCCATCCTTTCACAACGGACCATTTTCTGATGTGTTTCAGAACACTTCGAGACACAAGGGTTATGTCTATGGTCGAGGCACCCGAGTGTGAACGGAATGTCGGGGGTGATTCTGGCTCGTTTAGTATTATGAGATGGGTACTCGCCAGAACTAGCTTGATCTCCTCGCCCCGGGCATCCGTCCGACGACAATACCAGAGAGGCGATCTTCCATTTACATCCGCCGAAATAATTAATTTCGCTCCAAAAGGGTAGACGCGATGTGTTCTAATTTCCGGATGTAAGGCTCCACGCTATCGGAGCATTGAAAATATATACTTGCTATATACATCCGGCCGAAGGTCCCGAGTACGCACACACAATGGTCGTCGCATAAATAAGTCAACTTTGTGATCGTTATCGACGGGTTCCGTATCGCTATTTCGGCCATGACCGCGGCGCTGAGTTTGCCTCCGATCATTTGCACATACCGCCCGAATCCGATGAATTTTACAATTCTCGGGTTGTATGGCATTTGCATGAGCAAGATGTCAATGTTTTCTTTGTCCATAACTCGCGCAATCTCAAGAGTGACGCATTGCGCTCTCCGCATATTGAGTTCAGCCAGATATAGTTCGTGATCGATTTTATGATTCCTACTGGCCATAATCCGTTCGTAATAGGACTAGATTGAGGGCAGCCGCAAAGGAGGGGCAGGTCCTGTCCGTCACTGCGTATGATGACAGCTTTCCGTCTCTTTTGCAGTTATGACAGATTCCTTTTTTTGTTTGGGCAGTTTTTAAAACCATGGCCTTGTTCTGCGAAATGACCGTAGATCTCCTTTTTACCTCTCATTTTTACAATACTTGGCCGTATGACCGAAACTGTGGCATTTATAACATTTAGTCGCCACTATGTAGTCCTGTAGTCTGCAGCAATTCCAGCCTATATAGATTCTTTCCTTTTTGATGAGGGTCTCTCGGGCTTCTTTCGAAGCTTCGAGCACCCAATTACATCTTTCCTTATTTTTGTCACCGGTTTTGAAAGCCAGTTTTATTTGTTGGCGGAACTTATCTCTCGTATTTATCTCCGGATTCTGCTCTATGAGAGCTTTCATCGTTTCCTAATCACTATCGGATCTGGGGACATCGTAAATTATGACTCGCGTGGGCTTTTCTTCGCCGAACTCCGACAACGAAGCCCGCTTCCCTCAGTTTTTTGTTCTCAAGGAGAGTCGCGAAGTCTTTTTGGTCGGCTGTCTCCACGAGGATACCGTTTCCGCTTATTTTCTTCACGTGATTTACTTTAAGCTTCTCAGCCACGAGTGAAACGATCCTTAAAACAGCTTCCTTAGTCTTGTCGGAGCTGCTTGCGACTCCTTGGTTAGCCGGAACTATTGTTATTGCGTTCGGGGGATCTCTCTTTGTTTTGGTAATTGCCGCAATTCCAATCGCAACGCCAACGCATTCGGCATAAATCATATTCAATTTAACCGATTGCCGCTGGTTTTTTTCACGGCACTTTTCAACGTACGTTGTTGGAGCTGAGTATTATTTTGTAGCGCTATTATACAACCTTCAAGGTTACTGCTGTAAATTAAGCTCCGTTGGAACAGTATCTGAAGTTTCATGACTCTTGATGTAATTTGTCCCAAGACACGTTTCGGAACACTGTTTTCGGGGTCGAAAGGATGCTCAGGATTTCCTGATATGCTTTTTCGGCTTTGTTTTCATCTGGAACGTATTATCACTCTCCTTCGTCTCCTCCTGGGAATCCTCCATTCTAACTGATGCGGTATTCCAGGACTTCCGTTCTTGCGCCGCGACTTGACTTTTTTCTTGACTGAATTGATTCAGGACACTCTCGATCGGATTCCTCGCCGGAAGAAACCTTCCTCTTCATATAAGTGGATCGCGAAATATCGCAATCCATATCGGATGTCTCGATGACGCGCTTCGCCGCTTTCGACATCTTGCGATTCGACGATACATCTGTGCCCGGGCAATAAAGTAGATCGCGTCTCAACACGTAACCACGTCAGCGGCGGGAACACCGAGCAGAGGTACACGCAACGCTAAAGTGCGCTTCGATCACTTCTTATCGACGAACGCTCCGGACGAACAATAGTTACCGAAAGCAACCATTTGGTGGCGCTGCAGTCAGCTTCAGGACGCGCCGAAACGCACAATATGGCCGACAAATGTTCGTTACACCAAAGTTTAAGCACAAGGGCTATATTAATTAATTAATTAAAGACACAACTACGTATCACGGTCTATTCTATTACAACCATCTTAAGCTATATAAAATAAGAGTAACAACGTATCATAGACAGAATAGACGGAACTAAGATTATAACGTGGCCGCCCACGTGGTAGCACATGGTAGCCGACCTTGCAAATAATATTCGCGATTTACGGCCACGTATAAGTTCAAACACACTAATAATACAACCACTTGAACACTTACGCCACCGAAAC
Organism: Apis mellifera; assembly: GCF_003254395.2. Classification (NCBI taxonomy): domain Eukaryota; kingdom Metazoa; phylum Arthropoda; class Insecta; order Hymenoptera; family Apidae; genus Apis; species Apis mellifera. The sequence goes on from NW_020555841.1 coordinate 49,787, forward strand.
ACTATGAACCACAAATTATAGTTTATTTATAACAAAAACTCATAAAAATTCGAATAAGAACACAGAGCGACATTAAAAAGCGTTCGCCGTCCACTAGTACACAAGCTTCCTCAATAAATAGAACAAAGGGAATCTCGTTTATCCATTCATGCGCGTCACTAATTAGATGACAAGGCATTTGGCTATTTATTGCGCCGACGATCAGAAGGATCGTGTCGGAATTCCGAGGAAACCTCCTCGTGGGGTTCATAATTTAAGGCTTTGAAGTATATATGTCCGCGAACTCACTTTCTAACATTGCTGCCACGGGATCTGTCCGCGGGGCTTGAAAAATTAGGAACGGGGACCCTTTCGGGAAGCGGACTTAGCCGCACGCATTAGCGTACGTTGTCCAGGGAGTGCCTCGCGGAGGCGTCGGATTCTATACGGTAGAATCTGTCCCGCACCCTAGACGTACAATAGTACGTCAGGACTCGCACCACTCGGTGTAAAGGCCGAGACGGGCTGGGTTGTTCGTCAGCTGGCAGCAGCTTCGTCTTTATAATGTCGACCAGTAGTCTCGTTCAATTATTAAATTTAGATTGGCCTTGCGGCTTCGTCGTTGTTTAAAATAATAAATAGATAATAAATAGATTTAAAATAATAATAAAATAAATAGGCAATAATAAAATAAAATAAATAATATTATTTTAATGATCACGTTGTGTGATTGTAGTCCAAGAATTCATTTGCCATTCCTATCGACGATCGGAGGGCTATGAGCGACGCCATAGGGCATGCTTTGTTTGAACCCCTAGGACTTTAAGGTTTTCTATAGTGGCTCGGGACATTGACCCTCTGCTCCCGATAACCGGTAGAACTCTGCCCTCTTTCGCTTTTAGGTCTCGTTTGAATGTCTCTGCCGTGTCTTTATATTTTATCTCCTTCTCCTTGTAGGCTTTATTTAGGGAGTCGTTGTTTTCATATCTTATCGTCGTAGACGTCACTGTAAATCTTGTCATGGTCTTTTATGACCATACCTAGTTTACATCTGTCACCGTTCACTTCTATTTCTGGCTCTCTAAATGTAGCGTGTTCTTTGGAAACATTCCTTGCGATCAGATCGCAGATTTCATGGTGTCTTCTGATTCTTTTATTTTTCGTATGGATGCATAGCCCCAGAATGTGTCCTAGGGTTTCGATCTGGATGCCGCATTTCCGACAGTTTATATCTATATTGTTTTTGGTTTTGTGTAGTGCTATTCTTGTGCCATACGTGTTTGTTCTTAGCTTAGTGCGTCCAGATATCGGGACGGTTTTAGCAATTCGGAGTGGTATAATCAAGAGTTTCCGACTTTATCCCCGAAGAATTTTTATGCCTTGTGCTTGCTAACACTTTCCATCTATTGGTATCCGCCCTTTTTAGTCTTTTGCGTGCAGTCTCGATTTCTTCTGTTCCACATTGTAGGCCTATGGATGGCGTATTTCTTGACCATCCCCTCTTGCCCGTTGAATGCAATCTTGACGGCATTATCCTCTGATCTTATCATTAGTATGCTGTTCTTTAATTTGGCCAACTTCACTATGTTCGCCACCCACTGGATCCCTAGAACCCCATGGTCTGTGTATATTAGTCCGTCCGTGGTGGAGGAACGAGGTGCAATATTTCCTTTATTATAATTTTGAGTTCTTTATCGATTAGGTCTAGGGTCCCCAGAGGGAGAGGATTTGCCACCAATTTGTGTACGTACTTTGGCAAGAGGTAGGTTCTTATAAGGTTGATTTTTTGATGCAGCTTAAGTTTCAGTTGCTTTACAGTTCTAGCCACATCGATGATTTCTTTTATCGAGGCTTTGCACAATCCTCTCCATGGATTGAAGTTGGTTCCTAGATATTTGATTGCTGCTTCTGGATCGGCATACAGGATACGTTGTTGACCCAACGTCAATTGTGGGTTTCCTAGGAACCACGTTTTGTTTTGGTGTTTAATTTCGAAGGTTGTGCATTTTTCGGCGGATACTTTCATTTTCAGGTCATTTAGATAGTTCTTTAATAGCCGATTTTGCTTTTCGGCTGTTTCTCTGTTTTTTGCCAAAAGGACAAGGTCGTCCGCGAAGGCGAGAACTGAAATGTTCTCGTTTTCTAGTTTGATGCCCTCCGTCGTCTCGTCGAGTGTCCCTGTTATGGGATCTATTATTAGGTTAAAAAGCAGTGGCGATAGCGGGTCTCCCTGTTTGACTCCTCTCAGTATATATATATATACTCCTCCACTGGCAGGATCATCTTGTCTCTACAATGTATAATAGTTTTGCAACCTATGTACATATTTTGAATGTATTCGCATATGGGACTTCTTTGTTCATTAGACTTTGATTTATTTCGCCGTGGGGAACCGTGTCGAAGGCTTTTGAAATGTCAATTATTGTTATAACTCCACCTGAGTCCTCTTTCATTTTGGTTAAGGCACTACTGAGAATGGCTATATTATTTTTACAGCCATCCTCTTGCGTAAACCCCTTCTGTCTTATGTGCTGCTTTATTTTCGACCGTAATTTACGGTCGATCATAGCCGAATATATTCTTCCCAGCAGAGACCCGATAGTGATTGGTCTCCAGTTCTCAACCTCTTCCGCGCTCTTCCTCGGTTTGGGAATAAGCGTGGTTCGGTTGGTTTTCCACTGTGCTGGGTATATTTGGTGCAGCATGAGGAGGTTACACAGTTTGGCGAATACGTGTAGTGCCCCTTTCTTTCTCAGGTGGAATTTCTTTATCTGGTCCGCGCCGGCTGCTGTGTCGGACTTTATCTTTTTGAATTTTTCGACGAGGCTCTCCAGGGCGATTGGAGTCCAAATTTCGCTCATATCGATATTGTTGCACATAGGTTGGTTTCTGTGTGGTTTTTCTGGGCCTATTTGGCCCCATAGACTTTTATATAGTGGACCCACTGAGTCGGCCTCAGGGAGATTAACCACTTGTCTGCCACTGCCAGACTCACCCGATAATGCCAATTCCAGAAGCCTTCGTGGGCTCTTTTTATAGAGCTCCTGGTGTTTGGCATATAAAAACTTTTTTCTATTGCTATGGGTAGTCTTTCTGCCGTTTGTGGTCTTTCGGTTCTTTCGTCGGCTCCCTTTTTTTTCCGTTGTTGGGGATTGAGTTAGGGAGTCGACAAATTGTTGGAGAAGGGTGCCCACCCCTTCCTTTATAGCCATATTTTCGATGGCTTCTTCCATCTTTCGAAGGGAGTCTTCCTCTTCGAGATGGTTTGATGTTATGCTTTGTATAAATGGCTCCTTCCAGCTAACGTTTGGAGCCGTTTGTTGGATATCTCCTCCTCCTTCGTTCTCCGTGGCCGATTCGTATATGCTCTCTTCCGATGAGTTGGAAGGAGAAACTCCCGTTTCATCAGTTGTGGCCACGTCTTCGGGTTCCTGAACGGGCAGGAGCGTTCTTTTATCGCTAATTTGTTTTAATGTTTTATCGGGGAAATATTCTTTGAGCGTTACGTTAGGCTGTTTTAGGTATTTGTAGCGCTCATTAAATTTTATTAGAAGATCTGTTTCGTCTTTTGACCAGACCGAGGCTCTATTGATTGGTCTGGTATTTCCCCGACTGGTGCCTTTTCAAGTTTCTAATCGCTGGATGTCTATGCAACTCGTGCATAGACAATCCTCTTTGCGTTAGGAACGATTCCTCGCAGAAGTCGCACTTAAATTTGGCAACACCCTTCGCCTCTTTGGGTCCCTTACACTTGGGTAAGTGGGATACCTGCAGCCATGCAGTTTTTCGAATATTTTCTGACATGCAATGCACCTCCATACTACTTCGCATTTAGGGTGTTGTGTGTCTTTATGTTTCAAATATTGGCCCTGGAGGAATCTTTGATCTCTTCCTTCTCCGAGGCACCATAAGCATTGTATCTGTCCGTTCAAGGGCAGTTCTATAATTTGTTTATCATGGTCCGTGGACATGCCTGTGTCGTCATCGGTGGTCCTTCCACTTGCAGCGAACTGTCCGCCACGGAGACCGCAGGGCCAGGGGCCCCCGTGTCCGAGGCTCCTTCTCTATTACTCGACATTTTAATTTTGGTTGGTGTCCTTTGGGAAGTTATAGTACTCCCGACACTTTCCTTCTGTTAGACTTCTGCTCCTTGTTCTTTTCCGGTTGTTGGCACAGGGCCATCAAAGAGGGTTGGCGATCGGCCAGCTATCAGGTTCGTTATAACGCATGTAGGTGATACCCACAGATGGTTTGGGCACAAGGTACCCGTTATAGATCCTCCTCATATACACATGATTAATTTTATTCGCGCTGACGGTTGGCAGATCGCCTGCTCTCTTAGCTATGGGTAGGTGGGGTCGCTGCTCCCCATCGGTGTGCACCTCACCGCCCTTGCCTCGCTGTAGCCGGTTTCAAACTCTATGATCCTCCGGAGAGGAGTCGATAGAATATTCCAGCGGGACCACGTGGAGATAAGACTTGAGGCTATATATTGCGCTTTGTGCCCCTAGCAACTATTACTCTCAAGAGCTCCGCTTCCAACAGAACCAATGCTTCCGCGCCACACCTCTCTGGGTGCGTTACTAGCCGCCGCAGTGGCGATTGGTAATTCGGCCGCTAGCGGCGTATTGCTTATTACCACCAACGGCGTATTGCTTTAAAATGCCACCGGCGTATTGCTTTGCGCGACCGCTGACAAATTGTTTACAAATAAACAACTAGAATAAAATAATTACATTTACTATTAAACAAACATTTTTTTAATCAATTGATAAATAATCACATTATTTTAATGTAATAAAACTCACATCAGATGTAGTAAATTTTGTGAACGTTAATGATCGTTTTCTTCTATCGTCAAAATTCTTATGACTGTACATTGCATAAACCTTTGTTGAAGTACTTATGTCATACCTATTAATAATAACAAATGCGCGAAATCCTTTGCTATTTAATAATAATATGATTGTTGCGATTTCAACTTTTATTATTTACAACTTTTATTTTTTATTTTTGTTGCAAATTTTTTAAATTCGAGCGACCAGATTACGAGAGGTATTATGGTTATTCCATTATTATATATTATTTATAATTATTTATAATTATATATACATATATATACTTTAAAAAAAAACAATGTTGAACATGAATCTTGAATCTGAGAATCAACCATTGTCATAAATAATGAAAGTTCCATTAGAAAATATATCTTTTATTTTTTTGAGATTGTGGTTTATTGCATGAAAATTTTTGTTGAAAATATAAATTAAAAAAAGTTTAAAAAGAATCAATGATCGCATAAAAGCTTTCACGAAGTTGCATCGCAGTACATAAAAGTAAAAATCTTATGTCCGCTTCTATGTGATCCGTTGCAAAGCACTTGACACGTAAATATAACTTGTTAAATGGTTGTTATATCTCAATCTCGACTATTATTGAGAGTTTGGAAAATATAAAGCAACTATATTCGCTCGTAAATCAATATTAAAATCTACACTATTGAAAATGCTAATGGAGCTATTGAAAATAAAATTTAAATTATCTGTTTCAGTTTTAGTTGCATATAACGGAGATTCACGCAATACGTTATAAGAATGTCGACGTCAGAAAAAAACGATACTATCATTTGCCATATCTGACATAGATTTTATTACAAAATAATGTGATTACCAATCGATCATCATCGATATCACCAATTGATTTAAGGAATATTTATTTAATAATAAACATTTAAAAATAAATTCATTTAAAAATAAATCATTTTATTCTATTCATTATATAAGTTTCTAAAAAAAATATATAAATAAAAGCAAAAATAACAAAATTACAGCAAAGAATAAATATGTGGAATCTTATTTATCATAACAAAATCGGTCCCCTTTATATCCCACCAATACCTTCAACGTAGAGAGAATTCTCAAGATTCTTTTCTGAAATTATTGAATTACAAGTGATCAAGTGATCGGTTTTGATGATAATGCAACGAAATGAACCAACGTGTATGTTGATCCGATGATATAGCGTGTGTGTATGTTATTTTTCAATAATATTTCATTTGTAATTTATTTTACGTAAGTATTGCGTGTAAATTTATAAAAAATTAATTCGTTCGTCAACGTTAAGAAAAAATATTCAGAAGATGATGATCCATTTGATGTTTCATTTTCAAAGCTCAAGTTAAAGTAAATTTTCGATGAATGATTGATTTTATCTATTTATTGATAATAATACTATTTTCTAACAAATATTGTTTCTTAATGTAGTATAGATTGTAGTGCATGATTTATTTTTTTTATTCAAAATATGTAATATTGATCGTTCATTTGTTAGAAAAGTTTTATATTAGTTTTTTTAATATTATAATATTTTATCAATGACAATTAATTAATTTATTCATTGTTCGTGATGTAATTCGATATAATTTTTTATCAATAAAAAATATTTGTTATATTCAACACATTTTTTCAAGATATGTTGTTTCGACTTGTTCGTACTCGAACGGCGGTATGTAGCCAACGCTATTGACCCGGCTCGACTAGTCTACGTGCTCCACGTTTTTGATAATAACTATTTTTTTTGTTAATAAAATTTTTTTGTTTAATGTTAATTTTTTTGTTAATTTTTTTCGTTAACAAAATTGTAACGAAAATTTTTGCTTGAAATTTCACAAATCCCTAGTTTACGGATGACCGCACATTTTTGAAACACGCATATATATTACATCCGATATAACTGAAATTATATTATATATTATATAATTGATATATAAACATCAATTCTATAGAATTAGAATCGATATAAAGAATTGATTTTTATAGAATGATTTGTGATGTATGCGACCGAACGTTGTTATGCACAAGAATACACCTATGATCCTAATGATTAATGCGGATTGTTTGCATGATATCAATTTTTTAGTAGAATGCTGCTGTTATGATATCTCCATGTTTCGAGAAAAGAATAATAAATTATTCATTTTATAGACCACCATACAGTCATCGGTCATTGTATGTCATTTATTTTGTCATTATGGCAATTTTATATAGTATAATCTAATAATTTTAAAAATTATTTCAAGCGGTTATAGAATTGACAAAATTTGTATTGAAAATATATGTTATCTATATAACAAAATTTGTATATTGAGTCATTTGTGATATCACATATTATATGTCACCAATATGTTTTTATAAAACTTTGCATCGTTTATTGAAAATTCATTGCTGCTGTCATTTGAAACTAAAGAAAACAATAAGTATTTTCATCCTAACAAAAAAACTACCCAAAAGAATTTTTAAAAAATTTTTTAAAAAATTTTTAATCGTTTATTATTGATTTTAGATCCATTTATAAATAATTTTAAAAAAATTCAAAATACATTTTCTCAAACGAAAACGCTTGATATGCTGCTTCCTATATATTTTTCTCAATTTCATAATGAATATGATGCTTTGAATTTTGATATCGAATCAACATTATCATAAAAATTTAAAAAAAATCAATACTATGAGATCGAATAACTTCATGTTAAATTTCGAATATATACATGGTGTTCCAAAAATATATAAACCTACCAGTTAACTGCATATTTTTTAAGTAATTTAAACAATATTTTTTTTTTCAAAGATTTTCGTTACGGTTTCGTTAACGAGTTTACAAGAAACTTTGATCGATCATGGAGCGAATAGACTAATCGAGTTGCAACAATAGTTTTTAGTAATTTTGCTTCTGCTCTTATTAAATTTTTTTTATTTTTTTTATTTTTTTATTTTTTTTGAAAAACAAAATGATTATACTTATTATTAAACAAATATTCCTTAAGTCAATTGATAATTAATCACATTATCTCCTAATGAAACTTACGTCAGATGTGTCAAATATTACGAACGTTAATAATATCGTTTTCTTCTAGTATCTTATTCTTCGTCGCCATTTTTATGACCGCATCGCGTGAATCTCCGTTGTAGTATTATAATTAAGTTCGCAACTAAGAGAGAAACAGATAATTTGAATTTCATTTTCAATAGTTCCAGTATTTTCAATAATTTAAGTTTTAACAGTCATTTATGAACGGATAACAGTTCTTTTACATTTTTCAAATTTTCACATCTCTCAATCGAGATCGAGATATAACAACGATGGCAACTTTATAAGTTATAATTGCGTGCCAAATATTTTGCAACATTTAAAAAATTATATCGAATTACATCACGAACAATGAATAAATTAATTAATTGTCATTGATAAAATATTATAATATTAAAAAAACTAATATAAAACTTTTCTAACAAATGAACGATCAATATTACATATTTTGAATAAAAAAAATAAATCATGCACTACAATCTATACTACATTAAGAAACAATATTTGTTAGGAAATAGTATTATTATCAATAAATAGATAAAATCAATCATTCATCGAAAATTTACTTTAACTTGAGCTTTGAAAATGATACATCAAATGGATCATCATCTTCTGAATATTTTTCCTTAACGTTGACGAACGAATTAATTTTTTATAAATTTACACGCAATACTTACGTAAAATAAATTACAAATGAAATATTATTGAAAAATAACATACACACACGCTATATCAACGAATCAACATACACGTTGGTTCATTTCGTTGCATTATCATCAAAACCGATCACTTGATCACTTGTAATTCAATAATTTCAGAAGAGAATCTTGAGAATTCTCTCTACGTTGAAGATATTGGTGGAATATAAAGGGGACCGATTTTGTTATGATAAATAAAATTCCATATATTTATTCTTTGCTGTAATTTTGCTCCTGCACTTATTAAATTTTTTTTATTTTATTTATTTTTTTTTTGTTTGAAAAACAAAATAATTATATTTATTATTAAACAAATATTTCTTAAATCAATTGATTATCAATTAATCATATTACCTTCTAATGAAACGATTATGATATTAAAAATTTATTAAAATTTTAAAATTATTATACATTTTTTACATTTTATAAAAAAATGTGAAAGAAATGTATTTTTTCAAATATTCATACATATTCATACGAAGTAATCTCTATGTTGCTCTTTCCGATTGAATGAAATGAATGATTTAACTGAGTCAAAATAAATACAAAAATTCATAGCTGGGGAATTCATTTGGAAAATAAATATTTCAAGTATTTAAAATATAATGTCAATGCAAATATATAATATAAATATAACTATTTAATAATAATATTATTAAATATAATATTATTAAAACATAATGTTTTTCATATAAAATGGAAAATTTATTTTATCCAATATTGAATTAAAATTAAAAAAAATTTAATTTGTTTTTTCTTATCTTATTTATCTCTATATCAATATTTCAAAATATATAATATTAATTTCTCTTCTTATGCGATTTTAAATAAATAATATTCATTTAAATTGTAATAAATATGTAATAATTGTAATAAAAATACAAATACAAATTTCTTTTATAATGCATATAATAAAGTCGGTTAACCGCATATCGCGATATTTTGTAATATTTTATTTTCCTATGAATAGTTGTTATAACGAATAACGTCGTTAATAAATTAAAAGAAACTTCAATTGACATATTTTCCTTATTTAAAAATAAGAATATAATAAATTCGAAAATGGATATTTAAAAGATATTCTAAATATATTGAAAACATTCAGAAAAAAATATATAATCGCAAACAATATTAGTTAACTCAAATTAAAAAAATAAAACATTTACAATTTGTGCAGCCGAATTTTATTTATCGTATTTAAATATATAATCATCGCGTATATATACATAGACAATAATTCCATTCATTGGTTAAACTGTAGATACACACCAATATGATATTCTTGTACTAACTTGCCAAATTTAAATCTTAAAATTATTAATTTTACGAATAATTTTCGAATCAGTAGATTTTTAAATTTAAAATCAATATTTTTGCATTCTATTTGTAGAAAATTATTAGATTTGATAAAGAAAAAAAATCGATAAATGTTGGTATTCGAAATAAAAATCAACGTAATTTATAATCAATTTCACAATTTTTCGCGATTAATTCATTATTTTTTATTGTTCCTCGTTATTCTTTTATTTTATGCGATGTAACTGAAATTTTTATTTCGACGATACGGCATAAAATAAATTGTAAATGGCGTTACAAAGAATAGTTATATTCTGTACCAATCAGAAGCGATAACAAAACGTTACTAACTATAGTGAGAAATCACTATAGTTGGTAGGAAACGAACGTGAACGAATACTCATGATAAATCAGAAGACTCATTTCTTGCCAAGGAATTCTATGGATAACCACGTGGAGGGTATTTTATAAGTAAAATGATAATTCAAAGAGAAAATTGGGAAAAGAAAAAACATAATTAAATAAGATGCTGAAACGAGAGATGCGGAATAAATTATTTGAAGGTAATATATAAGAGATATATTAAATACATTAAAAGTAAATTTTTTATCAATGACTGAGATTGAGGTTATATGTAATATGAAATACGAAACATTTATAAATCGTAAGTAGATAAAAAGGTCATTAGTGATAACAACATACATTTACATTATTTTAAGATTATTATGTTTTAAAATTGTCATTATTATTTACGTAAAATGTGTATTTCATTATATTTAAATGTACATTTATTTTCAAATATACGGAACTATTTGTCAAAAATATATTTTTTAATTTAAATCAGAATTTATATATTATATCATATATTATTTTGTTCAAAATTATTTAAAAAAAAAGTATTACAAAAAAAATGGAAAAAATGTTGAAAAATGTGGAAAAATTCTGAATTGAAAGTAAACATGAAAGTAATTTATACAATAATATATACATATATTTATATTTCTAAAATATTTCATTGAAAATAGAAATAAGATTAAAATTATGCTGTAATGAATAATAAAATTATATAATATGATTAATTTATTTTATATTTTTTGGATATAAATATTTAAAACTTTTTTTAAAGAAATAGATAAATATATTGAATATTATTCTTGATATTATAGTATTTTTTTAAATATATTATTTATGTTTAAATTATGTTAAAAATTATTATAATTGCTCGTAGAAATATATTTATGTATAAAAAGAAAAGAAACATACTAATATATATTTAATTTTAACTTTAATGATTTATATCTATGTTAATTATCGATTGAAAAAATTTAATAGCTTATTTTTTCGACAAAATATTTATTGTACTATTGTATTCTATCGATGTAATAAGATAATATTAAGAATTAAATTAAATTAAACGATTATTTTGTTGGCACAAAAATATTCAAGCAATTTAAAAATTTGTAATAACATAATAATTTTATATAAAAATTAAATATTGATCTTAATTCTATAATATATTTTAAATAGTTCAAAATATTAAAAATTATTTTTTATTAATATTTTACTTATGTTTTATACAAATTTGTTATTTTTCTTTATCGTCGTTTTTTTTTTTATTCATTTGATGATGCAATTATTTTCATAACGATATTCATGTAATTGTATGATATATTCGTTAATTTAATGTATAACTTAGTTTGTGACTAGTTAAATTTGTAAAAAAATGTTTCGTTATACTTATAAATTTATAAATGTAAAATTCGTTTTTCTTTGATTTATCTTGTAATGCTCGAATAGTAAATTTTTAGTTTTAGTTTTAAGTATTTAAATATTAAGAATAATTTAACAAACTTTTTATTTTTATTATCTATATATTTTATTATAAAATTATAAATATTAATTCTTATTCTATTATTCTCAATTGCATTAGAAGAATTTTAAAAAATGAAAAGTCTGCTGATTTGAGAATTACAGTTGATTAGAGAAATTGAAGAAAAGTATATTTTTATTTTTGTAATAATATTACAAATTTATTTTTATTTCTTATTAATGTATAATTATGAAATTTATATATGTATAATATACAATGTATAATATATAATTGAATTTATATGAAAAGATTATAAATTTAAATTATCAAATTAAATTAATGAATATTATGAATATATCATGAATTGGATCATCGAATAAGTAAGAAACAACGATATAAAATTAAACAGAAATAACAAAAATTTGTGTAAAACGTTAAATATATAGAAATAAAGAAAATATATAGTATATATTATTAATAAAAAATAATTTTTAATATCTTAGATTCAACATATCGAATCAAAAAGATAATATTATTTTATTATTATATTAATTTAATTCTTACAAAAAGATTATTATTTTAGTTAGTTTACTATAAATTTTTAAAGTATTTGAATATTTTTATACCATTTTTATAACAATTATGATTTTACTTAATTTTTATTTCGTCATATGAAATTAATTGTTAATTTTGCAAAAATAGAAGAAATATTTTATCAAAAGAAAATTTAAAAGTTTATTTCTATATTTAACAAATAGATAGATCTATTAAAGTTAAGTATACATTAATGTTTGACTATTTTTATCAGTAATGTATGCGTGTGAATTTTTTGAAGTTATTACTTATGTAAAATAAAATTTTTTATTCTGATTTTTAATTTTATTGAATCTTATTTCAAATATTAAAATTATATTTTTGATTTATTGTTAGTAATTAATTAATTATACATTAATAAGAAATAAAAATAATTTGAAAATTTTTATTTTGAACGATCAAATTATGAAATTGACATAACTAAAAATTACTTGAATTAATGTAACAAATAACAAATTCATAAAGCTATAAAATATAATAATAATATGAAATACATCAATTAGAATATATAAATAAATCATTGTTGATTACTTAATTGTTTTTTCTAAATATATAGAAATATAATATAATAGAATGAATTTATAAAGTTAATATAAGTTCAATCTTAAATTTCTTTAAGATATACATTTGAAATATATTGAAATGAAATTAAAATATTGATTTTTTATAATTAATTAATTCATAATAATTATTTGCCATAAATTATCAAAAAGATTGAAATATCGATTATAATAAAATAATAAAAATTGATAATAAAATAAGAGAACAATTAAATACGAATATGAAAAATAGTGTACGAGTGAAATAGAAATAAATTCCACAGATTTAACATATCTTATTGTATATATAATTTATTATTAAGAATAGAATTTAAGAAAATTTATAGAAATTAGATTTATTGAAATTGAAAAAATTTAAAAATAATTTCTCGATTAAAGTATTATTGATAAAGAATTATTATTGTTTGATGATTTATCTTTTAAATAACGTCAATTCAATGATTTGTTATTTTCTGCAAAAATGACAATGTTACTTTCAATTCTTTCAATTTTATATGTGTTCTCTGAAATTTTAATTCATTTTTTGTCAAGAAATATTATTTTAAAGATTTATTTATTTTTATATTAATTTTGATTAAAAGAAATGAAAATATAATTTTTTTTTTTTTTGTTTATACATAATTTTATTTAATTTTATTTTATATTTATCTTATTTGTTTTACATGTTTATTTTATATAAATATTTTTATATCTTTTTATTTATATTTTTCTTTTCTTTATTTATATTTTTATATTTAAATTTTTTTAATAATTTATTGAAAGTGCCTATATTGTTAATTTAATATAAAATCTATTATATTTATATAATCACATACATTTCTTAGATTCATTGTGAAATATATACAGTATATATTCTTATACAATATATACATATCGGGATAATTACATTATGACGAAGGAAAATTTGAATATTTTTAAAATTTTATAAAAAAGATATATGAAAAAAATTTGATAAATAAAGATATTTGATAAAAAAATATCATAAATTTGTAATTGGTTGAATTGGCACTTCAACAATTCTTCTTCAACAATTTGAAAAAATTAAACGTAAATTAATTTATTGTGCAATAATTTGTTCTTTTTAAACATTAATTATTAGTAATTTTTATTATTATATTTGATTCCCCAATAATATATTTCCCTTTCTTTTATTTTGTTTCTTCTGATTGCAATTTTATATTTTTTAAAGAATAAATTGATAATCCTCGGTTATTTCTAATCGTATCGCAAATTCTAATCTTTTTTAATAATAAATTGGTTGCTAAAATAAAAATTATAACAATGGAAAAATAATATTAAACTTATTTAAAAAAAATTCTATTACCATAATTCATAATTATGCATATATCTTATAAATATGTCTTAAATATATAAAATATATGCGTACATATATTTAATTCAAAAGCAATGCAATTGTACAATATTATTGTCCCTTCATATATAAAAGAAAAAAGCATGGATATATGTACTTCTCGGCACGCATTAAAAAAAGTAAGTAAAGTAAAAAATATATGATGAATTACAAATGTATATAATATAAGATTATATTGAGTAAAATTTTAAAATATATCCGAATTAGTAATAAAATAATTAATAATTAATTAATTTTATAGTTTTAGTGCAGTTTGAAAAATTTTTTATTAATTTTTGTAAAAAAATCATTCACAATGAAATTTTCTAATTAACAGTAACAAAAATAAATAAAAGTGAGTTGATCTGTTATGTCACCTTTTCAAATTATACTTATAGAAAAAAAAAACATATTTTTTAAATATTTTGAAATGTAGATATAACATTTAATAACAACGATTATATTTATTTTTTTGCTCCTGTTTTTTTCTTTTTTTAATGTTGCTTTTTCGTTGCATAAAATTTTATTTGCGTAATCCTGACAATTAAAAGGAACAGGAATAAAGTTATAATTTTTATTTCTTTTAAACCGAGACCATTGTTGAATAAAATATTATTATTTCTTTATATTATTTTAAACTGCATCTTAACTTTATTTTAATTTTTATTATACAATTTTATTATTACAATTTTTAAAATTTAATTTTTTAAAATGAAGAAATAATTACATTATCCATTGTAATCTGCGATTAGTTTTAAATCTGAACACAATTATCTTTCCAAAATAGGCATATAACTCAGGACTGGTCAATTGTTATTGTATACTATTTAGCTTGTCCTTGTCCTCGGAAGAAGATAAGGAAAGGTACAAGAACGAGCGAAGAACTCGAAGTTAGTTGAAAACAATACATCAACAGTGTTATTCTTTAGAAAAAATAAAATGTCATCTTACTTTATTACTTAATGATTTCAAATGATGTAAAGATTTATGGTCTTTTACTTTGCGTGTGATTTTAAACAAAGAAATGAGATTTGTTTCTTTCGAGTGAAACGATTGTTGCTTATTTTGAAACAATACGATATTTTTATAAATGTATTTAAAATATAAATAATTTTTTGAAAAATAAAGAAAAACGGTCTTTTAAATTTAATAAGATTTTTTTTCTATTAAAAATAGTCAATTTTAAAAATAAAATAAATAAAATATTTAAAAAAAACTTACGTTACACGAATAATTTTTCAGAGAATAACTATGAATAATTATTAAATTTTCAAATCGTATATAATTTTGGAAATTTGTTGAATGGAATATCTATAAAATTTTTATTTTGAGAAATACGCATTTAAACGAATATAATTTTTTAAAATTTATTTTTAATTTCACATTTCAACAATTTCTATCTATGAAAAATCATAAATTGATGAATTGAAATTTCTTTTTGAATTGTTCTAAAACGATGAAAGATTTTTCGGAGCTTGTTCGAGTTGTCGCGTGTTTTATTTGTCTTTCCTTTTTTTAACAAAATTAATTGACATTGTTTTCAATCAAATAATGATTTTCACATTATTAGTAATATATTTTTAAATGCGCAATTGAAAATAAAAATAGAAATAATATAGGAATAAAAATAGAAATGTGATTTTCATCTTTTTAAATAAAATTTCCTTTATGTTTTAGTATTTTAAAATATTATTGTATATACTGTTATATAAATATGTTTATGAATAACACAAATTTTATTTTGTACAATTTAAGAATAGAATTCTTAATTATGAAATTCTTTTTTCGTTTTTGTTTATTGTTTTGAACATCATAAATCTATTCCATCAGAATAATTTTAGAAATTTTCATTCGTGAAAATTTTATTGAAAAGACGTAAAAGCGCGAATCAAATTTCTCTTTTCTTCCTTATTATAAAAATATTTGTTGATTATTATGATATTCGATCAATTTATAAGTTTTAATAATTTTTTTTTCTTTTCGTATTCTATAAATGAAATTATTCTTGCATATGGTCGATGTATTTATCTATTTTTCAATAATTATATATCCATAATTTAAAAACGATTTATATACGTTTGTTATACGTTATTGTACCCTTCTGGAAAGAAGTCTCGCAAGACAATTCAGAAGCAAGAGGGATTCTTCGTTAAGATCGTTTATCACAACTTCAAACGCTTTGTTAATAATTTCATCACTACATATTAACACAGTAATAAAAGAGCTATAATTTGAATATTCAAAATCGTAAAAATTATTTTCATTTATAAAGTTACGTTAGGATAATTGTCTAAGAATGGAAGTTGAAAAATTTTTCAAAATTATTAATTATTTTGATATAATATTAATATATTTATAGTATATCTAGCTTATTCGTATATATACAATTATTATCTTAATTTGAATATAAAATTATATTTATAAATTAAACTATTATTACAAATCATAATTAGTCTACACATATTACGAGAATAAAAAAATTTTTATATTATATTGATACATTAGAATTCTTTGGATTCTATACTTACGCTATCGAGATTTAAATATCGTATAGATCGTCGTTTTGGAATAATAAATGTGATAAATACCACGGTAAAGTGCATGTGTAAAAATATAAACATTTCTTTCCAATTAACCAATTGGATTCGCAAGATTTCTTTGCTTCGCGAGACTTCTTTTCAGCAATATTTCTAATATATTTTCTGCCTTTTATTGCATCGAATTTTATCTTACAACTTTTTCTCTAATTAAGTTCATTTTTATCTTTGAGATTTGTATTTACAAAATTCGAAATATTTATACTTTTTTTTTGCAAATTGCATCCACTTGACATGCATATTTCATCATATGCAAATGAATCACATCAAGTTAAATAATAATTGCATCAGAAATGTTAAAAAAAAAAGAACAGAAATTTTTAAAATTAAAAAGAAAAAGGAGATATTGGTTGATGAAAAATAAATTGAAAAATAGATGCACACGCACACGCTTCTATTTAAAAAGAATCCTTTTACAATCGACGTTGATGACTGTGCAGACAAATAATTGATAGATATGTTCTCATTATTCATTATTTTCATATATTATTTTTATAAATTTATCAAGAATTAATTTAGAATGATAAGAATATCAATGTTAAGGAATAATATTCGAAAGGAAGGATTTCAGAGCTTGAGTTGAATTTTCGGTAAGTGTCTGATATTTATTTCTATTTATTTTTAAATCAATTTTTTTTTTAATTTAATGCAAATTATATATCATTTATTTCTTTTATTTCAAATATATATTATTATTTTGTATTATTATTATTGTACGTATATCGTTCGTATTTATTAGAAAAGTTTTATATACATTTTTTTATTTATCACAATTTGGTATTATTCATTTTAAATGACGGATTAAATTTGATATAATTTTTGATTGATAAAAAAATATTTATTATATTTAACACATTCCTTTCTTCAACATGTATTTGACATAATTATTGTAACTCGATTAGTCTATTCGCTCCGTAATCGATCAAAGTTTCTTGTAAACTCGTTAACGAAACCGTAACGAAAATCTTTGAAAAAAAAAAAATATTGTTTAAATTACTTAAAAAATATGCAGTTAACTGGTAGGTTTATATATTTTTGGAACACCATGTATATATTCGAAATTTAACATGAAGTTATTCGATCTCATAGTATTGATTTTTTTTAAATTTTTATGATAATGTTGATTCGATATCAAAATTCAAAGCATCATATTCATTATGAAATTGAGAAAAATATATAGGAAGCAGCATATCAAGCGTTTTCGTTTGAGAAAATGTATTTTGAATTTTTTTAAAATTATTTATAAATGGATCTAAAATCAATAATAAACGATTAAAAATTTTTTAAAAAATTTTTTAAAAATTCTTTTGGGTAGTTTTTTTGTTAGGATGAAAATACTTATTGTTTTCTTTAGTTTCAAATGACAGCAGCAATGAATTTTCAATAAACGATGCAAAGTTTTATAAAAACATATTGGTGACATATAATATGTAATATCACAAATGACTCAATATACAAATTTTGTTATATAGATAACATATATTTTCAATACAAATTTTGTCAATTCTATAACCGCTTGAAATAATTTTTAAAATTATTAGATTATACTATATAAAATTGCCATAATGACAAAATAAATGACATACAATGACCGATGACTGTATGGTGGTCTATAAAATGAATAATTTATTATTCTTTTCTCGAAACATGGAGATATCATAACAGCAGCATTCTACTAAAAAATTGATATCATGCAAACAATCCGCATTAATCATTAGGATCATAGGTGTATTCTTGTGCATAACAACGTTCGGTCGCATACATCACAAATCATTCTATAAAAATCAATTCTTTATATCGATTCTAATTCTATAGAATTGATGTTTATATATCAATTATATAATATATAATATAATTTCAGTTATATCGGATGTAATATATATGCGTGTTTCAAAAATGTGCGGTCATCCGTAAACTAGGGATTTGTGAAATTTCAAGCAAAAATTTTCGTTACAATTTTGTTAACGAAAAAAATTAACAAAAAAATTAACATTAAACAAAAAAATTTTATTAACAAAAAAAATAGTTATTATCAAAAACGTGGAGCACGTAGACTAGTCGAGCCGGGTCAATAGCGTTGGCTACATACCGCCGTTCGAGTACGAACAAGTCGAAACAACATATCTTGAAAAAATGTGTTGAATATAACAAATATTTTTTATTGATAAAAAATTATATCGAATTACATCACGAACAATGAATAAATTAATTAATTGTCATTGATAAAATATTATAATATTAAAAAAACTAATATAAAACTTTTCTAACAAATGAACGATCAATATTACATATTTTGAATAAAAAAAATAAATCATGCACTACAATCTATACTACATTAAGAAACAATATTTGTTAGAAAATAGTATTATTATCAATAAATAGATAAAATCAATCATTCATCGAAAATTTACTTTAACTTGAGCTTTGAAAATGAAACATCAAATGGATCATCATCTTCTGAATATTTTTTCTTAACGTTGACGAACGAATTAATTTTTTATAAATTTACACGCAATACTTACGTAAAATAAATTACAAATGAAATATTATTGAAAAATAACATACACACACGCTATATCATCGGATCAACATACACGTTGGTTCATTTCGTTGCATTATCATCAAAACCGATCACTTGATCACTTGTAATTCAATAATTTCAGAAAAGAATCTTGAGAATTCTCTCTACGTTGAAGGTATTGGTGGGATATAAAGGGGACCGATTTTGTTATGATAAATAAGATTCCACATATTTATTCTTTGCTGTAATTTTGTTATTTTTGCTTTTATTTATATATTTTTTTTAGAAACTTATATAATGAATAGAATAAAATGATTTATTTTTAAATGAATTTATTTTTAAATGTTTATTATTAAATAAATATTCCTTAAATCAATTGGTGATATCGATGATGATCGATTGGTAATCACATTATTTTGTAATAAAATCTATGTCAGATATGGCAAATGATAGTATCGTTTTTTTCTGACGTCGACATTCTTATAACGTATTGCGTGAATCTCCGTTATATGCAACTAAAACTGAAACAGATAATTTAAATTTTATTTTCAATAGCTCCATTAGCATTTTCAATAGTGTAGATTTTAATATTGATTTACGAGCGAATATAGTTGCTTTATATTTTCCAAACTCTCAATAATAGTCGAGATTGAGATATAACAACCATTTAACAAGTTATATTTACGTGTCAAGTGCTTTGCAACGGATCACATAGAAGCGGACATAAGATTTTTACTTTTATGTACTGCGATGCAACTTCGTGAAAGCTTTTATGCGATCATTGATTCTTTTTAAACTTTTTTTAATTTATATTTTCAACAAAAATTTTCATGCAATAAACCACAATCTCAAAAAAATAAAAGATATATTTTCTAATGGAACTTTCATTATTTATGACAATGGTTGATTCTCAGATTCAAGATTCATGTTCAACATTGTTTTTTTTTAAAGTATATATATGTATATATAATTATAAATAATCATAAATAATATATAATAATGGAATAACCATAATACCTCTCGTAATCTGGTCGCTCGAATTTAAAAAATTTGCAACAAAAATAAAAAATAAAAGTTGTAAATAATAAAAGTTGAAATCGCAACAATCATATTATTATTAAATAGCAAAGGATTTCGCGCATTTGTTATTATTAATAGGTATGACATAAGTACTTCAACAAAGGTTTATGCAATGTACAGTCATAAGAATTTTGACGATAGAAGAAAACGATCATTAACGTTCACAAAATTTACTACATCTGATGTGAGTTTTATTACATTAAAATAATGTGATTATTTATTAATTGATTAAAAAAATGTTTGTTTAATAGTAAATGTAATTATTTTATTATAATGTTTTCTTAAAAGTGATTCGCCAGTACTTTCCGTTAATAATTCGTTAACAAAATCGAAAGATTAATAAAAATGAAGATTTTTTTTGAAATTACCGGATAAATCTCTAATTTATGGATGTCCGGACATTTTTTGGACATCGATATATTATATATTTTAGTTTTTTAATTAGTAGTTATTTTAGTTTTAGGTTTTAGTTTTTATTATTTAGTATTTATTTTATTAATCAAGTAATATTAAATCAATATTCGAGTTTATTAATTTCTTACATATTTATTATTTATTTATGCTGTATAATTTTATTATAATTTAAATATATATTTAATATATGAGATATTTGAATTGATTTGAAATTCGATCCATGTAATGATAAAATGAATTTTAATCTTGAAAAAATTGAATGTTTTGTTATATAAATTTAATAATTTATATGCTATTTTATAATTCAAATTCGAAGAAATTTTTTTTTTTTCATATTTATGCTTATATTTTAAATAAAAGATATTGCGATAAAATACAAATTAAATTTCGAATATTTTGATTCAAAATATGTGATATTATAATATATTATAATTCATTTACAGAGTAATAATATATTCATAAAACATCTTTGGAGGATCATTTAAAAATTAAAATAAAAAATAATTTCGATATATATAAAAATATATCGATTATAAAAAATATTTTCGATTAAGATTTAATTATTAAATTTATTAAGTTACAAGCAGTTTAAATTTACGTACATTGAAAAGATAAGAACAGAATGCATCAATGAAATAGAATAAATCTCACTCTATTTTCAATTAATATAAAATTTAATTGTTTATATATATATATATATATATATATATATATATATAATATATATATATATAATAACTTAACACATTAATCTTAACTAATATTTTTACAGATATATCAATCTTTCTTTTATATTTTTTTAGCAATAAAATTAAGACAAAATGTTCTTATTCTCTTTATTCTTTTATTTTTCTCTTTTCTTATTTAATTTATAATTTAATAATTACTTATAATTTAATAAGAGAATTTTAATATATATTTATGTCATATGAACTTTATATTTTTTTTTGTTTATTTTTTTTAAATGAATATATTATATTATGTAATATATTATTTCGTATAAATAAATAAATAAATAAATAAATATATATATATATTCTATAAATAAAAAAATAGTAAAAGAAATATAATCTATATATATAGTATATAATTTTTCATTTCATTTTTTAATGATAAATCATTGAAATCTTTCGATGATATTCTGCATACATAATATCTATTTATTAACTTTATACTTGTTTAGTTACATATTTTGCTATCATTATAAAATGTTTTTAAATCTTATGTTTTTCTGTTAATTAATTTTTGCTTGAATTAATTTTGATAATTTTTATAATCGAACATAATTTGTTCTCTGTGACATCAGTTGATTTTTTTTAATGATTCAAATTGGTTTAGAGTAATGTCAGAATGATGCATGTGATTTGCCAAATTATTTTTTTGTTCTTTAATTTAAAAAAAAATTGCATAAGCAAAAAATATTTTCTTCAAAATATTTTCATAAGAATTTCAATCAACTTTTCGTTTTTTTTTTTTTTTTTTGAGTTTCTTTTATTCATTAGAATTCCATTTTATTATTTCAAATAAAATTCATTTCCTATTAACAAATTTTGAATATCTTTAAATATTCTATTACTCTTGAAACTCTATTATTTTTAAAAGATTTTATAAATTTATTATATAAATTTCTATTATTCGTTATCGAATTTGAGTCGAATTGTTTTTTTTTTTTTCGTTTTTTTTAATAATGTATGATACAAAACTTTTATTTGTTAACCGAAAATTTTTGTGAAAATCAGCAAAATTTAACAAACATATATAAAAGCTCAAAAGCGTTAATGTTAAATTAAAGTTATTTTTGTTTCGTAATGATTATGAAATGCTGAAATAACATGATCAATCTTAATTAAAAATATTGGAAACAATCTGATACAACTAACTGATATATTAATTTTAACTTTATATATATAGAATAAAAATGTGGACATTGGATATACATTGGATATATGAAAATGATAAAAAAGTTTATGTATATATAAATCCGATAAGACATTAATAAATTTTAAGTATTTTAAATTTGCGTTAGATAGAGTAAGATATTAATAGAGTAAGAATATTCAGTTAAATGTGCGTGCATAATATTTTATCACGAGTATTTATGGATGAAAAGACGATTCATTTTGTATACTTTTATATAATAGATAACTAACTATTTCAGAATCTTAATATATAATACAATGTTATTTTATAACTTTATAATAATATTGAATATAATAATTTGAATATTTAACAAAAACTTGTGTGGGATAAAAAATTCCAGAATTGGCATTATATAACTTTATTTAAATTCATAAGTAAATTTAGTACGTTATATAGTATTATTATATAGTACTCAATCTGTCATATATCGAAATCCATGTCAAGAAAACAAATCAAAGCACAAATACTTTATAAAATTTCGAATTAGAAGTATCGAATGTGTTATGTATCTATAATTATATATATGTTTTCTACACACAAACATATTTTTTTAAATTATAGAAAAGTTATTAATATATATATATTGTATTATATATATATATATATATATACACATTGAAACAATTTGAATTGTAGAGATCAATGCATCTATTAAAGAACTTTTATCTCTATCTTATTTGTTATTAAATGTTTTTTATTCATGATTGAGAACAATATGTAATAATAAATTATATAAATTTCAATTTGCATAATTAAAAGTGATAATTTTTATTAAAAAAATATAATTATATTACATGATATTTACATATATTATATATTACTGAAATTCAAAATATTATTTATATATAAAATCAATACATTTATTTTTCGTTAAAAGGTTTTGCTACATGATCGATATTGTGATAATTGTTGCGCAGCTAATCATTTTCGTTCTTGTATTATTCCATTCTATCTAATGCAAATTTAAAATATTTATAACATTAATTAAATCTTATTGAACATATATATCTCTTGTCCAAAAGAGCACTGGTGTGTTATCTTTGATTTCTCGATGTGTATAATATTTTTCATTTGTGATGAATAATATTAAGAGTTTAAAATAATATAGTATATTGAGAATATCATGAGGCTTAATATATAACAAAAAAATCGTTTTATTTTAATTTTATTAAA
>NW_020555842.1:0-60267 GCF_003254395.2 Apis mellifera
TCCGATAAGACATTAATAAATTTTAAGTATTTTAAATTTGCGTTAGATAGAGGTAAGATATTAATAGAGTAAGAACATTCAGTTAAATGTGCGTGCATAATATTTTATCACGAGTATTATGGATGAAAAGACGATTCATTTGTATACTTTTATATAATAGATAACTAACTATTTCAGAATCTTAATATATAATACAATGTTATTTTATATAACTTTATAATAATATTGAATATAATAATTTGAATATTTAACAAAACTTGTGTGGGATAAAAAATTCCAGAATTGGCATTATATAACTTATTTAAATTCATAAGTAAATTTAGTACGTTATATAGTATTATTATATAGTACTCAATCTGTCATATATCGAAATCCATGTCAAGAAAACAAATCAAAGCACAAATACTTTATAAAATTTCGAATTAGAAGTATCGAATGTGTTATGTATCTATAATTATATATATGTTTTCTACACACAAACATATTTTTTTAAATTATAGAAAAGTTATTAATATATATATATTGTATTATATATATATATATATATATACACATTGAAACAATTTGAATTGTAGAGATCAATGCATCTATTAAAGAACTTTTATCTCTATCTTATTTGTTATTAAATGTTTTTTATTCATGATTTGAGAACAATATGTAATAATAAATTATATAAATTTCAATTTGCATAATTAAAAGTGATAATTTTTATTAAAAAATATAATTATATTACATGATATTTACATATATTATATATTACTGAAATTCAAAATATTATTTATATATAAAATCAATACATTTATTTTTCGTTAAAAGGTTTTGCTACATGATCGATATTGTGATAATTGTTGCGCAGCTAATCATTTTCGTTCTTGTATTATTCCATTCTATCTAATGCAAATTTAAAATATTTATAACATTAATTAAATCTTATTGAACATATATATCTCTTGTCCAAAAGAGCACTGGTGTGTTATCTTTGATTTCTCGATGTGTATAATATTTTTCATTTGTGATGAATAATATTAAGAGTTTAAAATATATAGTATATTGAGAATATCATGAGGCTTAATATATAACAAAAAAATCGTTTTATTTTAATTTTATTAAAAAAATAATACATGTATAACAACAATCTTATTTACAACAATAATAAATAATCAATATAAACTTATTTAATAACGTGTACATTCTCTTTTCTATATTACTTCTATTGATTAAGTATTGATTCAGAAATATTTTGTATATTTAATAATTTTGATTTAAGATAATCCATTTGTGAACAATAACGAAATCTTCAATTCTTAAATGTATTGCTTGCAATTCTTATATAAACCGTAAAAAAGTTGTATCCAGTCATTTTCAATAATATCAAAGTCAAAAGAGCATGCAAATCACGATAAAATGAATATATTATTTTCATTGAAATATAATCAATCTAATCAATCTCACTGTATACATAGCTGTATTATCTTGTTGAAAAATATAATCATCCAGAAATGCATTCTAGATGATTGTTTGTTTTTCCATTAAATTTTTGTATTGAATACTATTCACTTTTCCATTAATTTCATTAATGAATTTATCTTGCTGAATAATTGTTTGATTTTCTAAATCATTATTCTCTTCTCATTTGTTGTCATATTGTGGATAATATTTTTTTCCTTGTATGTCATGAAAATAATAAAATTGAAACCCAGATCATAAAGGTTAAATTTTGTGTCATTTGAGAATAATACTCTTCTCCATTTCTTCTTTCAATGTTTTTTTTTCTTTTGCAAAGCGTAGACGTTTTGTTTCGTCATTAACACAGATTTTTTTTTAATCTGTTAATATTTTTGCACGACAATATAATTCGACAAACACTTGAAACATTCGCTTTTTATAAGTCGTATTACTTTAAAACTTTTTTTTATTACTGTTAATATATTTGCTATTAATAATTGTAGTTTTTTCAACAAATTCTAGAATTTGTTTTTTTCCGCATAATACAAATTTATGTAATATTGTATTATAATTTTTATTAATTGGATGACGGAAGCAATTTCTAAACATATTAATAGAATATGCTATCATTTCGACTTGATATAGAATAGATTTTCTTTGATATTTATAGAATTCTACTATATATTCTCAACTTAATTTTTTTGATATTATTCGTCATAGATGAAAAATATTATACGAGTCATTTAAAAATTAAAAAATATACTAATTTTTTAATGCGAATATATATGTAATATATATATATTTTTTCATCGTTTTAATGTGTAGAATATATTTTTCAAAGATATCTCATATCATTTTATAAACACTGTGCATGTATGTAATAGATTACTATATTATTCTATAACACACATTATAGGATGTCCTATAAGTTTCTTTCGTATCATGTTAGGAATGTTTTTAACTGGTTATTTTTATATGAACATACAGAATTATCTATTATCGGTTTCAGTCATCTTTCAAACTTACGTTTCATTGGTGACGTAGTCTCTTTTAAAATTTTTTTCTATACCGTTCAATATGAATAATCAAGGGAAACATTTGCGGCATGTTATGCTTTATTGGTTTAAAAAATATAATAGTACAAATAATATTACAGACGAGATTTGTATCGTTTACCGGAGTGGTACTACAACTATTACGATCGTCCACAATTGGTCTCATTGGAGATGAGACTTGGATTTTGTATGAAAATATTAAAAACATCAAAAATAAGGACAATTAAGGACAATAGATCTTCAATTATCATGAAACCTGGATTTCACCCAAAGAAAATTCTTTTATCCATGGTGGGATTGGAAAAATGTAGTCTACTATGAGTTTCTTTTTCAAAGTGAAATCATTAATTTGGGAAAATATCGCAATCAGCTCGATAAATTAAAAGACGTCATAGCAGAAAAACGGCCAAAATTGGCGAATCGACGAGATCATAACGATAATACAAAACCATATGTTGCATTGACTATAAGAAAAGAGCTGTTACTGTTTGATTGGAACATTCTAGCGCATCTTCTGTACTCTCCAGATCTTGCTCTATCAGATTATTATTTTTTCCTTGTTATTAAAGAAATTCTCTTCATAATAAATGATTCCAATTCTTAAGCGAAATAAAAAGGCATCTCGAGCAATATTTTGCAAATAAACTCCAACAATTTTGAAAAAAGGAGACTTTCTGAGAGATGGAAGAAATATGATAGAGCAGAACGATTCTTATACAGTGCAATAAATTATACCTTAAACAACAAATATCATGTATTCATTTCGTATCAAAAAAAAGAAAGAAACTTATGAGATACCCTAATATATATACGATTATATTTGTACTTTTATATTGTGTTATAATGTGTTGATGTATTATAATATTTTACTTTTATTATTTCAGTTCAGTTAAAATATAAAATCTCTAGAACAATATTTTATAATGATTATCTAATTTTTGATCTAAAATACGAAAAAATTCAAGTAATAGTTATAACATTAATACAAAGTATCATGTAAGTACTAATCATGTAAGTACTATACAATGTATATAAATATCATATAATATAACTATGTAACAGTTTATATCATTTAAAAAAAAAATTTTTAATTTAATCTAAATAGCTTCAGTTATTCGGGTTTATATAATCAATTATTCCCAATTTTATCGCCGAAGAATTCTTTTATTATCTTATCTTTGAGAAGCTAGATTCTTCTATTAGTTTGTTTCCGTCTTTTCTATTTCTATTTCTATTCTAGCTTTGCATGCGACCTCAATCTCGTTGAGTCCAATTTCATGGTTATTATAGGCTAATAGATGCAATATATTTTTGGATATTTATTTCTTGCTTTTTCAATGCTACTTAAATAGCTGTGCCCGACCAATCTTTCATTTTAATAACATTTTTCAATTTAGCTAGTTTTACAATATCGGCAACTTTTTGAACGCCTAGATCACTATAGCTTTATATTACTCTATCCGTAGAAGATGGATGGAGATACAATATTTTTTTAATGATTTGTTTAATTTCGTGGTTTTGTCTAAGACGCCCAGAGAAGGAGGCTTTACCATACACAACATATGTATATACTTGGGCAAAAAGTAAGTTCTTATTAAGTTAATTTTTTTAATGTGGTTTTATTTTTAGGATCTCAATGCAACTATATCTTTGATTGTTTTCATTGAAGCTTTGCAATCTATTTCATGGGTTAAAAGTAGCTCCTAAATATTTGAATATGTTTTCAGGACCGGCATACGGAATCCATTGTCGACTCATCGTCAATTGTCTTCTAGGATCTACATCTTATCTTTGTAGCTGATTTTAAATGTTGAATATTTGGAGACGGAAACTTTTATGCTGAGTTTTTGAAAATATTTGTTTGATATAATATTTTGTTTCTTAGCGACTTATATATTTTCTTTGCCAAAAGGACAAGTCGTCGGCGAATGCGGAAACATTTTTTATCTCTATTCTGATGCTCATCGTTTCGTCAAATATCCCTTTTATAGAATCTAGAATTAAGTTAAAAATTAGTAGAGATAGCGGATCCTCTTGTTTAACATCTGTTAATATATCCATTGGCAGAATTTTTCCATTATTACAACGTATAACTGTAAGAAAAATCGCAGCAGAATTCCATGGAAACCTTCTTGTGGTGTTCATAATTTAAGATTTTTGAATTATTCCGCGAATCTACTTTTTAGAAATGCTGCTAAAGGATCTGCGAACTTGGAAAAATTAAAACAGGAATAAAATAATAAAAATTAAAAACAGGAATTCTTTTGAGAGGAGTTCTTAGCCACACACCGTGACTAAAAGCGTCTCTTTTTCCAAATATAGCCTCGCGGAGGTATTGCCTCAAATTGTACATGGAACCTGTCCTTTTACATACAAGTTAGTTAGAGTAAATAAATAAATAAGTAGATGGATTAATAGATAGGTTCTTTCAACGATGAGACTATGTGATCATAATCCAAAAATTTGTTGATACTTCTAATTCTAATTCAATTAGCGATTGGAGGACTAATGAAGTCGATATATTTTGTTTGAAGAACTTTGAGGTTTTTTGGCTCGGGACATTATTCCTCTGCACCTGATACCTATTAATATTATACAACTTTCTGGTGCATTTAATTTTCGTCTTAATGTCTCTATTGTTTTCTTGTATTTTTTGAATTTTTCCTTACAGATTTTCATAAGATAGTCATCATTTTCATAGCGTATTATGACGTCTATCTATATAATTCTTATTATAATCTTTTATGATCATATTAGATTTTCGCATTTCTCTCTTTGTATCGACTTGTTGTTTCCTAAATATGATCTATTTTTTGAAGACATTATTCATTATCAGTGTTATATTTCGTATCTTATTATTTGTTTTGTTTATGTGTGAGACATCCAAAATATGTCTTAGGAATTTTACCTGGATGTCGCATCTTTGATTTTTTTTAGTTTATATCTATGTCCTTTTTGAGCCTGTGGAATGCTATTCTAATACTATGTGTGTTGGTTTTTAGTTTGACTTTGTCCAGATATCACGACGGATTCAACAATTCGGGATTGTATAGCCATGAGTTTCCGATTTTATCCTCGAAGAATTCTTTGATACCTTGTCCTTGCGAGATTAGCAGTTTCCATTTGGTGGTATTCGCTCTTTTCAATTTCTT
Source organism: Apis mellifera (assembly GCF_003254395.2). Classification (NCBI taxonomy): domain Eukaryota; kingdom Metazoa; phylum Arthropoda; class Insecta; order Hymenoptera; family Apidae; genus Apis; species Apis mellifera. The sequence goes on from NW_020555842.1 coordinate 5,654, forward strand.
GCGTGCAGCCTCGATTTCTTCCGTTCCACATGACCATTGTCGGCGTATGGACGTGGCGTATTTCTTGATTGTCTCCTCTTACCCGTTGAATGCTATCTTGACGGCATTATCCTCTGACCTCATCATTTGTACACTGTTCTTTAATTTGGCTAGCTTCACGATGTTTGCTACCCACTGGATCCCTAGACCCCCGTGGCTCTTTTCCGTATATTATTCCGTCCGTAATGGACAGATGGAGATGCAATATTTCTTTAATTATAATTCTTAATTTATTGTCTATTTGGTCTAAGGTGCCCAGAGGAGGATTTGCCATCGATTTGTATATATTCTTTGGCAAGAGATAGGTCTTTATTAAGTTGATTTTTTGATGTGGCTTTAATTTTAGTTGTTTAACGCTTTTAGCTGCATCAACGATTTCTTTTATCGAGGCTTTGCACAACGCTTTCCATGGATTGAAGTTGATTCCTATTTTATTGCTCTTTCTGGGTCGGCATACGGGATACGGGTTGAACGTATGTTGTGGGTTTTTTAGGAACCACGTTTTATTTTGGTGTTTAATTTCGAAAGTTGTGCATTTTTCGGCGGATACTTTCATTTTTAAGTCCTTTAGATAATTGTTTAATAGCCGATTTTGTTTTTCGGCTATTTCTTTGTTTTTCGCCAAAAGGACAAGGTCGTCCGCGAAGGCGAGAACTGAAATGTTCTCATTTTCTAGTTTGACGCCCTCCGTCGTCTCGTCGAGTGTCCCTATTATGGGATCTATTATTAGGTTAAATAGCAGTGGCGATAGCGGGTCTCCCTGTTTGACTCCTCTCCGTATGTCCACTGGCAGTGTCTTCTTGTTTCTGCAATGTATAATAGTTTTACAACCTATGTACATATTTTGAATGTATTCGCATATGGGCGATGGGACTCCTTTGTTCATCAGACTTTGGCTTATTTCGCCGTGGGGAACCGTGTCGAAGGCTTTTGAAATGTCGATTATGGTTATGACTCCACCCGAGTCCTCTTTCATTTTAGTTAAGGCACTACTGAGAATGGCTATATTATTTTTACAGCCATCCTCTTGCATAAGACTCCTTCTGTCTTATGTGCTGCTTTATTTTCGACCGTAATTTACGATCGATCATAGCCGAATATATTCTTCCTAGCAGAGACCCGATGATTGGTCTCCAGTTCTCAACCTCTTCCGCGCTCTTCCCCGGTTTGGGAATAAGCGTGGTTCGGTTGATTTTCCACTGTGCTGGGTATATTCGGTGCAGCATGAGGAGGTTACACAGTTTGGCGAATACGTGTAGTGCCCCTTTCTTTCTCAGGTGGAATTACTTTATCTGGTCCGCGCCGGCTGCGGTGTCGGACTTGATCTTTTTGAATTTTTCGACAAGGCTCTCCAGGGCGATTGGAGTCCAAATTTCGCTCATATCGATATTGTTACGCATAGGTTGGTCTTTGTGCGGTTTTTCTGGGCCTATTTGGCCCCATAGACTTTTATATAGTGGACCCACTGAGTCGGCCTCAGGGAGATTAACCACTTGTCTGCCACTGCCAGACTTACCCGATAATGCCAACTCCAGAAGCCTTCGTGGGCTCTTTTTATAGAGTTCCTGTTTGGCATATAAAAATTTTTTTCTGTTGCTATGGGTGGTTTTTCTGCCGTTTGTGGCCTTTTGGCTCTTTCGTCGGCTCCCCTTTTTTTCTGTTGTTGGGGATTGTGTTAGAGAGTTGACAAATTGTTGGAGAAGGGTGCCCACCTCTTTTTCCGTTATCCCTTCCTTTATAGCCATATTTTCGATAGCTTCTTCCACCTTTCGAAGGGAGTCTTCCTCTTCGAGGTGGTTTGCTATTATGCTTTGTATAAACGGCTCCTTCCAGCTATCGTTTGGAGCCGTTTGTTGGATATCTCCTCCTCCTTCGTCCTCCGTGGCCGATTCGTATATGCTCTCTTCCGATGAGTCGGAAGGAGGAGGTCCCGTTTCATCAGTTGTGGCCACGTCTTCGGGTTTCTGAACGAGCAGGAGCCTTCTTTTATCGCTAATTTGTTTTAATGTCTTGTCGGCGAAATACTCTTTGAGCGCTACGTTAGGTGTTTTAGGTGTTTGTAGCGCTCGTTAAGTTTTATTAGAAGGTCCGTTTCGTCTTTGGATCAGACCGAGGCTCTATTGTTTGGTCTGGTATTTCCCCGACTGGTGCCTCATGTTCTTTTCAAGTTCCTAATCGCTGGATGTCTATGCAGCTCGTGCATAGACAATCCTCTTTGCGTTAGGAACGATTCCTCGCAGGAGTCGCATTTAAATTTGGCAACACCCTTATCTTCTTTGCGTCCCTTATACTTGGGTAAGTGACACCTGTAGCCATGGAGTTTCTCGAATTTCTTTCTGGCATGCAGCGCACCTCCATATTACTTCGCATTTAGGGTATTGCGTGTCTTTATGTTTCAAATATTGGCCTTCCTGGAGGAATCTTTGATCTCTTCCTTTTCTGTGGCATCATAAGCATTGTATCTGCCCGTTCAGGGTCAGTTCTATAGTTTATTTCTCATTGTCTGTGGATTGTCATCGGTGGCTCTTCCATTCGGACACATTCGCCACGAGGGCCCTAGGGCTAGCGGTCATGTTCTTCCCTTCTCGCATTTTTCTCGGAGTACAGCCATGAACATGCGGTAGTCCAGAAGAACATATTCCGTATTCTCTCGCTTTTCCCCGCAAGCACACGCAGCAGATCGTCAAGTTTCATGAGCTTATTCTCCGTGACCTGTGAGGAACTATGTGAGGAACTACTATCAAGCATTAGTCATTTACATCCCAACTTTTCCTTCACGGAGGAAAATGTCGTACATCAGCCTTTCCCTAGATTGATCTCATCTCCTTTGCCACTCCGCGAGGAGAAGTGCACGAGTCTCTTGTATATTGTTGGATATATTCATCGCATATTGTGGAAGAGATCTTTCTTGTATAGATTATTACCTCTTCTTTATTCAACCTGATTTCCATTTCTCTGATTTTCAGATCTATGGGAGGAACACTCGCCACTATCGATAGAACATCCACCGATATTATGCGATATGCTTTCTGTGATGAAAATTAAGTGGTGGATTTCATTCTCAACACAGAATGCTAGAATTCGCAAACCTGATTTGTTTCTGTCGCACCACGCCGCCTCCACATATGTTGCTATCGATATAAATATTCTGTTGTACGAATGTTGACAGACACACGTGATGCAGACCACAGCCTTTTTTCGCTATCGTATTCGTGTTGAATTTTTCGGTGTCTCTAGCTTTGATTTTACGTTTGTATCATCACTTGCAAACCCGTGTACAAGTGTACGCCCATCTGACGCTTGCTTTCATTCAATCTGGCCCTACAACCTTATAGTTGGAACCCTTCTCGAATTCAATGCGCTCTTTAACAAAATCATTTCAATCTTCTGCGCTAAGAGGGCAGTAAGCTTTTCCTCTGCACACTACTCTTCGATTATTTTTATGGCAGTCTGTCCAGCTGTTTCGATTCGGATTCGACTATCCCCGAAGACTATTACTAGGAGATTGTCTGCATATGCGATTGTTCACACGCCTTTCCGATTAAGAGTGAGAAATATCAGAGAGAATCGCCGAATATTATATTTCAAGAACTTGAGCCAAGTATGAATTTCTGCAGACAACCTTCATGGCGCACTTCGAAAAAACTCTGTGCTTGCTAACAAGGCCCATCGTTCGTTCTTGGTTCATTGTAATCAGAAGGAATAGATTCCTTGGGCAGTCTCCCTCTCGCAGGAGACATATGATCAGCCATCATAATTGGTCGAAAACTCCCTTGGTCAAATAAAATGGCGAGGACATATTTATCCATTGATTTGATCACCATTCCCTCATAATCAGGATCGCTGTTGTCGATTCTCTCCTTCGGAATCCGAATGGATTTGCGGCTACGTTTCGCGGTTTGAGAACAATCTCAAGTCTTTCGGCCAGCAGTTTCTCAATCATTGAAAAAAGGCAAATTGGACAGTACGAAACCATCTGAAACATCGGCATCATCTTTAATAGGGCACAGACCGAGCCTTCTTTCCATCCCGGGGAAGGAAGTGTAACGCAAACACGCGTTAAAGAGATCCCTCAACTCTTTGTGAATGTAAAGCCTTAAGAACTTCCTCGATTCTGTCGGGACCCGACCGTTTTCTCATTCTTTATGCTACTAATTACATATCGGATTTCTTCCTTATCGAAGAACAGTGCATCGTGCTTCATAGGAGATTCTCTCCATTCGACGTTTTATTATTTGCGCAGCTGTAACATTCGGCATGTCATCCGGAACAACTAAATCTAATAATATGCGAGCGCACTTCTCCTACGTTAATCGTTCTCTCTCGCTATTCTACCAGTACTTCAGCGCTGCAAGTACGGTTTCCGGTGCGATCTTCTTGCCGTAGAGTAAATTTGTAAATAACACCCCATGGGTTGTGGTTGCCTTCTATAATGACGAATCGTTGCCATCTGATTTTTCCAATTGTTTTGTATTCTCGCCGAAAGTTCAAGTACGTTTTTTCTTTTTCTAAGTTCAGGGATACACTCAGTTTAAAACGCCTTTCTCGCGGTGTATATCTTCCTCTTGCGCGGGATCAAGGATTCCGTCCATTATGTAACCAATTTTACATGAGTCATTTTTGGTTTTGTCGCATAGTTGCAGATTTCGATAACGGTATCCCGCAGGGTAATTGCCGCGGAGGAAACAAATTTCAGTTGAGAAGATGTCGACGTTCATTTCCTGGTTCTGTAATTCTGCAATACGTTTCCGGAACTTTCTCCAATCCGCCATTCTTATATTGTATCTGTTCTGGAAGTTGCGGTTAGTATTGCTGGCCACATTGCGGTGCCACACATGTCAAGATTGTATTGTGATTGCTAGTTGTTGATCTTTCCACGAAAGACTATTTTTTGATGAGTTTCAAGATGCATTGAAACGCGAGTTATATCGATAGTCGAAGCAAATGCGAGCAGAAGATCGGGACCATCCCTTCATTCAGTACCGTGAGATCGCCAATGCAAGCTCAATCTCCTCGCCACGGAGACCTCCGCATGTTTGCCAGAGTATAATAATGCCAGAGAGATGATCTTGCATTCATGTCAGTCGATATTATAATTTTCTCTTTAGGAGGACGTGATTTGTTCTATTTTTTAGATGTATGGTTCCACATTATCAGAACATTGAAAGTAAATGCTTGCTAGATATGTATCTGGCCGAAAGCCTCAATCACTTCCACAGACACACAGTCATCGCATACATGAGCCAACTTAATAGTCACGATCATCGGGATTCGCACTGGCCATGACCGAAGTGTTTGCCCGGAGACTTTTGCACACACTGCCGAATCCAATAGATTTCCCTTTCGGATTATACGATTCCTGCATGAGCAAAATGTCAATGCATTCCTCTTTTATGACTTGCACAATCTCAAATAACGCATTGCGCTCTCCGCATGTTCAACTGAACCAGATGTAGTTTGCATCCATTTTCATAGTTTTTATTGGCCATAGTCCGTCCATAGTAGGACCTGATTCAAAGTAACTACATATGAGAGGCAACTCCGTCACAGCGTATGATGACAAGTTTCCGTCTTTCTTATAATTAATAACAAACCGGAATTGACTCAAAATACAGAGCAACATGATGAAGCGTCCATAGTGCAATAGGGTCATTCTCAGTAGATAGGGACAGAAAGAATCTTAATCCATTATCTTAATTTATTATCTAAATCCATTCATGTGCATCACTAATTAGATGATGAAAAATTGAACTACTTTATACGCCTACAATCAGAAGAATCGTGGCGAATTTCCGAGGAAACCTCATCGTGGGGTTCGTAAATAAAGATTATTAAATAAATTGTTTCACCTTCTAGCGATGCTGCCACGAGATCTGCCTGCGAGTTTGGAAAAATTAGGAAAGGAAACTCTTTCGGAAGGCGTAGTATGTGTTGTGTGAGAGAGTGTCTTGTGGATGCATCGCCCCAGATTTTACTTAATTCTAAAGCTTCTCCACAGTAATAGAAGATCATCTTTTCGTGAGTCAGCCCTGGAAAGACTAATCGCTTGTTTGCCATTACTTTGCTCACTCGACAATGCCAAGTCAAATAATTTTCATAGAAAATTTTTTATACAATTTTTGTATATTTTTTGTACAATTCCTGGTGTTTGAAATAATGGAATTTCTTTCGCTTGTGGATAATCTTTTTGTTACTTGTGTTTTTTCGTTTCTTTGGTCGATTTTTTTTCTTATATTGTGTGTCTTCTGTTATTGATTCGATGAATATTTGAAGAAGAATACCCATATTTTCATCCGTTAATTAGAGATGCTTGTCGATTAATTTGATAGCCCACAATATGATCTACTTGAGTTTAAATTTATATATTGTTGTTTTAACTGGCCTGAATTTATTTAAGTTAGAGAAATTTTATAGAATAATAATTCAAATCAAAATATAATATATTCAAGATATAAGATGAGCTTCAATAAATTTAATTTTAGAATGTTTATTTTAATGTAAATATGAAAGAGGATTTAAAAATGTTTTCCTTCTTTGGCCATCTTGAATTTTTTTCTCTATATCTCAAAGGAAATCTCTTTTCTCGAAATGGTTGGTCAATATATAATAAAGAAACGGCTCTTTTCAACTATCGTCTAGAGCCGTTTGTTGATTATCTCCTCTTCCTTCATTCTCCGTGGTTGATTTGTAAATGTTTTCCTCTGATGAATCGGAAAGAGAAGATCTTGTTTCGCTTTCATCTCATGTGGCCACGTCTTCTAGTTCTTGAACGGGCAGGAATATTCTTTTATCGCTTATTTGTTTCAGAGTTTTGTTGGAGAAATATTCTTTGAGCGCTACATTGGGTTGCTAAGATGTTTATAAAATTCGTTTAGTTTTATTAATAGATCTGTTTTTTCTTTAGACCAGACCAAGGCTCCACTGATTAGTTTAGTATTTCACCGACTTGTGCTTTGTATTTTTTTGAGGTTTATTGTTGCCTGATGTCTATGCATCTCGTGTATACGTAATCCTCGCGACGTACATCTTCCTCTTGAGACGATCGAGGATCAAGGATCAAGAATCTACCATATAATGGATTTTACACGTGTCTTTTTCGGCTTTATCATATAGTTGCATGCCTCGTTAATAGTATCTCGCAGGACAATTGCCGCGAAAAAAACACCTTCGGCCGAATGAATCAGATGGAATCAATTCCTGGTTTTGCAATTTTTGGATACGTTTCTGGAACTTCCGACTCCAATCCGCCGTTCTTATATTGTATCTAAGAAGTATCAGTTCGTATTACTGGCTACGCTGCGATGCCATACATATCAGTATTTCGTTGTGATCGCTAATTGTTGTCCATCCTTCCACGAGAGTCCATTTTTTGAAGAGTTTTATGAACTGATATAACTTTCGCATCGAAACGCGGAAGTTATATTAGTGGTCAAGGCATCCGAATGCGAGCAGAAGATTGGGACCGTCTCCGGCTTGTTTAGTACCGTGAAGTCGAGACTCGTCAGAAAGTTCGATTTCCTTGCCACGAGCATGATAGTAGTGCCAGAGAGGTGATTTTGCATTCACATCAGCCGATATTATTAGTTTCTCTCCAGGAAGAGTAGACGTGATTTGTTCTATTTATCGAATGTATGATTCTACACTATTGAAACATTAAAAATAAATACTTGCTAGATACATTCCTAAAGATCCTGATCATCATACACACACGCGCGCGCGTATTGTATATATCGTTACATAAATGAGTTAATTTGGTGATCATCTGATTTCGTATCGCTATATCGGCTATGATCGCAGTGTCGGATTTACCTTCGAAGACCACGAGCACACACCATCCGAATCCTATGGTAACGAAGCGTTGCCAGCTTTCGCGTCTGCCTTTTCCAATGGTCGTCTTGTATTCAGATCGGAAGTTCAGATTTAAGGCTGGAATTTTATATGTCCGCGGACTCACTTTCTAGCGTTACTGCCACGAGATCTGCCCGCGGGCTCGGAAAAATTAGGAACGGAGACCCTTTCGGGAGGCGCATTTAGCCGTACGCTTTAGCGTACGTTGTCCAGGGAGTGCCTCGCGGAGACGTCGCCCCAGATTCTACACGGTAGAATCTGCCCCGCGCCCTAGACGTACAATAGTACGTCAGGACTTGCACCGCTCGGTGTAAAGGCCGAGACGGGCTCAGTTGTTTATCAGCTGGCAGCTGCTTCGTCTTTTTAATGTCGACCGGTAGTCTTGTTCTTTTGTTAAATTTGGATTGGCCTTGCGGCTTCGTCATCGTTTAAAACAATAAATAAATAAATAAATAATATGTGTTATAATATAAAAATAAAAATAAATATATAAATTTTTACTTTTAACGATCACGTCGTGTGGTCGTAGTCCAGGAATTCGTTCGCCATTTCTATTGACGATCGGAGGGCTATGAGCGAAGCCGTCAGGGCATGTTTTGTTTGAAGCCCTAGGACTTTTAGATTTTCTATAGTGGCTCGGGGCATTGCCCCTCTGCTCCCGATAACCACTGGCAGAACTCTGCTCTCTCTTGCTTTCAAGTCTCGTTTTATAGTTTCGGCTGTTTCTTTATATTTATTTTCTTTCTCTTTGTATGCCTTATTTAGGGAATCATTGTTTTCGTATCTTACGGTGACGTCCACGACGTATACCTTGTCATGGTCTTTTATGACCATATCTGGTTTACGTCTGTCACCGTTTACTTCTACTTCTGGTTCCCTAAATATCACGTATTCTTTCGAGACATTCCTTGCGATAAGATCGCAGATTTCGTCGTGTCTTTTTATTGTTTTATTTTTTGTATGGGTGCATAGTTCCAGTATATGTCCTAGGGTTTCCACCTGGACGCCGCATCTCCGACAGTTTATATCTGTGTCTCTTTTTGTTCTGTGGAGTGCTACTTTTGTGCCATATGTATTTGTTCTTAGTTTTAGTGCGTCAAGGTATCGAAACGGTCTCAGCATTTCGGGGTTGTATAACCAGGCGTTTCCGGTTTTATTCCCGAAAAATTCTTTTATGCCTTGTCCTTGCGAGGTTAAATTTTTCCATTTGTTTGTATCCGCCCTCTTGAGTTTTTTACGCGTTTCCTCGATTTCTTCTATTCCACATGGCCATTGTAGGCCTATGGACGTGTCGTATCTCTTCACCATTCCCTCTTGCCCGTTAAGTGCGATCTTGACGGCATTATCCTCTGACCTTGTCATTAGAATACTGTGTTTTAGTTTGGCCAGCTTCACTATGTTCGCCACCCGCTGGATCCCTAGACCCCCATGGCTCTTATCGGTGTATATTAGTCCGTCCGTGGTGGACGGATGGAGGTGCAATATTTCCTTTATTATAATTTTGAGCTCCTTATCGATTAGGTCTAGGGTCCCCAGAGGGAGAGGACTTGCCACCAATTTATGTATGTACCTTGGCAAGAGGTAGGTTCTTATGAGGTTGATTTTTTGATGCGGCTTAAGTTTCAGCTGTTTGACAGTTCTAGCCGCATCGATGATTTCTTTTATCGAGGTTTTGCACAACCCTCTCCATGGATTGAAGTTGGTTCCTAGGTATTTGATTGCTGCTTCTGGGTCGGCATACGGGATACGTTGCTGACCCAACGTCAATTGTGGGTTTCCTGGGAACCACGTTTTGTTCTGGTGTTTGATTTCGAAGGTTGTGCATTTTTCGGCGGATACTTTCATTTTCAGATCATTTAGATAGTTGTTTAATAGCCGATTTTGCTTTTCGGCTGTTTCTCTGTTTTTCGCCAAAAGGACAAGGTCGTCCGCGAAGGCGAGAATTGAAATGTTCTCGTTTTCTAGTTTGACGCCCTCCGTCGTCTCGTCAAGTGTCCCTATTATGGGATCTATTATTAGGTTAAAAAGCAATGGCGGGTCTCCCTGTTTGACTCCTCTCAATATGTCCATTGGCAGGGTCTTCTTGTCCCTGCAATGTATAATAGTTTTACAACCTATGTACATATTTTGAATGTATTCGCATATGGGCGATGGGACTCCTTTGTTCATCAGACTTTGGCTTATTTCGCCGTGGGGAACCGTGTCGAAGGCTTTTGAAATGTCAATTATTGTTATAACTCCACCTGAGTCCTCTTTCATTTTGGTTAAGGCACTACTGAGAATGGCTATATTATTTTTACAGCCATCCTCTTGCGTAAATCCCTTCTGTCTTATGTGCTGCTTTATTTTCGACCGTAATTTACGGTCAATCATAGCCGAATATATTTTTCCCAGCAGAGACCCGATGACTGATCTCCAGTTCTCAACCTCTTTCGCGCTCTTCCCCGGTTTGGGAATAAACGTGGTTCGGTTGATTTTCCATTGTGCTGGGTATATTCGGTGCAGCATGAGGAGGTTACACAGTTTGGCGAATATGTGTAGTGCCCCTTTCTTTCTCAGGTGGAATTTCTTTATCTGGTCCGCACCGGCTGCGGTGTCGGACTTGATCTTTCTGAATTTTTCGACGAGGCTCTCCAGGGCGATTGGAGTCCAAATTTCGCTCATATCGATATTGTTGCGCATAGGTTGGTCTTTGTGCGGTTTTTCTGGGCCTATTTGGCCCCATAGACTTTTATATAGTGGACCCACTAAGTCGGCCTTAGGGAGATTAACCACTTGTCTGCCACTGCCAGACTTACCCGATAATGCCAACTCCAGAAGCCTTCGTGGGCTCTTTTTATAGAGTTCCTGTTTGGCATATAAAAATTTTTTTTCTGTTGCTATGGGTGGTCTTTCTGCCGTTTGTGGCCTTTTGACTCTTTCGTTCGCTTCCCTTTTTTTCTGTTGTTGGGGATTGTGTTAGAGCGTAAATTTTTGAAGAAGGGTGCCCACCTCTTTTTCCGTTACCCCTTCCTTTATAGCCATATTTTCGATGGCTTCTTCCACCTTTCGAAGGGAGTCTTCTTCTTCGAAGTGGTTTGCTATTATGTTTTGTATAAACGGCTCCTTCCAGCTATCGTTTGGAGCCGTTTGTTGGATATCTCTTCCTCCTTCGTCCTCCGTGGCCGATTCGTATATGCTCTCTTCCGATGAGTCGGAAAGAGGAAGTCCCGTTTCATCAGTTGTGGCCACATCTTCGGGTTCCTGAACGGGCAGGAGCCTTCTTTTATCGCTAATTTGTTATAATGTCTTGTCGGGGAAATATTCTTTGAGCGCTATGTTAGGTGTTTTAGGTGTTTGTAGCGCTCGTTAAGTTTTATTAGAAAGTCCCTTTCGTCTTTGGATCAGATCGAGGCTCTATTGATTGGTCTGGTATTTCCCCGACTGGTGCCTCGTGTTCTTTTCAAGTTTCTAATCGCTGGATGTCTATGCAGCTCGTGCATAGACAATCCTCTTTGCGTTAGGAACGATTCCTCGCAGGAGTCACATTTAAATTTGGCAACACCCTTAGCTTCTTTGCGTCCCTTACACTTGGGTAAGTGACATCTGCAGCCATGGATTTTTTCGAATTCTTTCTAGCATGCAGCGCACCTCCATATTACTTCGCATTTAGGGTGTTGCGTGTCTTTATGTTTCAAATATTGGCCTTCCTGGAGGAATCTTTGATCTCTTCCTTTTCTGTGGCACCATAAGCATTGTATCTGCCCGTTCAGGGGCAGTTCTATAGTTTGTTTATCGTGGTCCGTGGACATGCCATGGTCGTCATAAGTGGCCCTTCCATTTGCAGCGGACACGTCCGCCACGGGGACCCCAGGGCCAGAGGCCTCCGTGTCCAAGGTTCCTTTTCTATTACTCGACATTTTAATTTGGTTTATTATTCTTTGGGAATTTATAGTGCTCCCGACTCTTTCCTTCCATTAGACTTCTGTTCCTGGTTCTTTCCGGTCGTTGGCGCGGACCCATCAGAGAGGGTCAACGACCCGCCAGCTATCAGATTAATTTTAACGCATGTAGGTGATACTTACAGGCGGTTCGGGCACAAGGTATCCGTTATAGATCCTCCCTCATATACACATGATTAGTTTTATTCATGCTGACAGTTGGCGCCTGCTCTCTTAGCTATGGGTAGGTGGGGTCGCTGCTCCCCATCGGTGTGCACCTCACCGCCCTTGCCTCGTCGTAGCCGGTTTCGAACTCTATGATCCTCCGGGGAGGAGTCGATAGGCATTCCAGCGGGACCACGTGGAGGTACGAACTACGACTTGAGGCCTAAGAGGCTATATGTTGCGCTTTGTGCCCCCAGGAACTATTACTCTCAAGAACTCCGCTTCGAACAGAACCAATGCTTGCGCGTCGCACCTCTCTGGGTGCGCCACTAGCCCCCGCAGCGGCGATCGACAATCCAGCCGTTAGCGGCACAATGCTTTTTAGCACCAGCGCCGTATTGCTTTGAAACCCCACCAGCGTATCGCCTTGCGTGACCGTCGACACCCGCATCCGAGAATCAACAGCGTATTGCTTTGCGACAGACAGCAGCGTATTGGTTTGTCGCCGCGACACAAGGCACGGATACCACAGCAAACCGCTCACTCCTGATGTTCTACAAGGTCTGACAACGTATTGCTTTCGAGACCAGATAGAAGAGGCTCGATATAAGATTTATGGTTGTAATATTATATATATACGAATACGGTTAAACCTTAAGAATTTATATATATTTTAAATTGTTGCCATGATGGAGGCGGCGTTGTAGAATGAGCAAGAATGCCCATGTGGTATCCCTACCAAGTACCGTCGGTGATTACAAACGATCGTAGTTGACGTGATTGGTTGGATATAAAATCACCCACACTACGACGGCGTCAATGGTTCTTGCGCGGGCGGAGCGCTACCGCTACTAAAATAGCGAGGCATTTGGCTATGTTTTGCGCCTACGACCAGAAGGATCGTGGCGGAATTTCGAGGATACCTCCTCGTGGGGTTCATTATTTAAGGCTGGAATTTTATATGTCCGCGGACTCACTTTCTAGCGTTACTGCCACGAGATCTGCCCGCGGGCTCGGAAAAATTAGGAACGGAGACCCTTTCGGGAGGCGCATTTAGCCGTACGCTTTAGCGTACGTTGTCCAGGGAGTGCGTCGCGGTAGAATCTGCCCCGCGCCCTAGACGTACAATAGTACGTCAGGACTTGCACCGCTCGGTGCAAAAGGCCGAGACGGGCTCAGTTGTTTATCAGCTGGCAGCTGCTTCGTCTTTTTAATGTCGACCGGTAGTCTTGTTCTTTTGTTAAATTTGGATTGGCCTTGCGGCTTCGTCATCGTTTAAAACAATAAATAAATAAATAAATAATATGTGTTATAATATAAAAATAAAAATAAATATATAAATTTTTACTTTTAACGATCACGTCGTGTGGTCGTAGTCCAGGAATTCGTTCGCCATTTCTATTGACGATCGGAGGGCTATGAGCGAAGCCGTCAGGGCATGTTTTGTTTGAAGCCCTAGGACTTTTAGATTTTCTATAGTGGCTCGGGGCATTGCCCCTCTGCTCCCGATAACCACTGGCAGAACTCTGCTCTCTTTTGCTTTCAAGTCTCGTTTTATAGTTTCGGCTGTTTCTTTATATTTATTTTCTTTCTCTTTGTATGCCTTATTTAGGGAATCATTGTTTTCGTATCTTACGGTGATGTCCACGACGTATACCTTGTCATGGTCTTTTATGACCATATCTGGTTTACGTCTGTCACCGTTTACTTCTACTTCTGGTTCCCTAAATATCACGTATTCTTTCGAGACATTCCTTGCGATAAGATCGCAGATTTCGTCGTGTCTTTTTATTGTTTTATTTTTTGTATGGGTGCATAGTTCCAGTATATGTCCTAGGGTTTCCACCTGGACGCCGCATCTCCGACAGTTTATATCTGTGTCTCTTTTTGTTCTGTGGAGTGCTACTTTTGTGCCATATGTATTTGTTCTTAGTTTTAGTGCGTCAAGGTATCGAAACGGTCTCAGCATTTCGGGGTTGTATAACCAGGCGTTTCCGGTTTTATTCCCGAAAAATTCTTTTATGCCTTGTCCTTGCGAGGTTAAATTTTTCCATTTGTTTGTATCCGCCCTCTTGAGTTTTTTACGCGTTTCCTCGATTTCTTCTATTCCACATGGCCATTGTAGGCCTATGGACGTGTCGTATCTCTTCACCATTCCCTCTTGCCCGTTAAGTGCGATCTTGACGGCATTATCCTCTGACCTTGTCATTAGAATACTGTGTTTTAGTTTGGCCAGCTTCACTATGTTCGCCACCCGCTGGATCCCTAGACCCCCATGGCTCTTATCGGTGTATATTAGTCCGTCCGTGGTGGACGGATGGAGGTGCAATATTTCCTTTATTATAATTTTGAGCTCCTTATCGATTAGGTCTAGGGTCCCCAGAGGGAGAGGACTTGCCACCAATTTATGTATGTACCTTGGCAAGAGGTAGGTTCTTATGAGGTTGATTTTTTGATGCGGCTTAAGTTTCAGCTGTTTGACAGTTCTAGCCGCATCGATGATTTCTTTTATCGAGGTTTTGCACAACCCTCTTCATGGATTGAAGTTGGTTCCTAGGTATTTGATTGCTGCTTCTGGGTCGGCATACGGGATACGTTGCTGACCCAACGTCAATTGTGGGTTTCCTGGGAACCACGTTTTGTTCTGGTGTTTGATTTCGAAGGTTGTGCATTTTTCGGCGGATACTTTCATTTTCAGGTCGTCTAGATATCTATTGATTAGCCGATTTTGCTTATCGGCTGTTTCTTTGTCTTTCGCCAAAAGGATCAAGATCGTCGGCGAAGGCGAGAACTGAAATGTTCTCGTTTTCTAATTTGATGCCCTCCGTCGTCTTGTCCAGTGTCCCTATTATGGGATCTATTATTAAGTTGAAGAGCAGTGGCGATAGCGGGTCTCCCTGTTTGACTCCTCTCCGTATGTCCACTGGCAGTGTCTTCTTGTCTCTGCAATGTATAATAGTTTTGCAACCTATGTACATATTTTGAATGTATTCGCATATGAGCGATGGGACTCCTTTGTTCATCAGACTTTGGCTTATTTCGCCGTGGGGAACCGTGTCGAAGGCTTTTGAAATGTCGATTATGGTTATGACTCCACCCGAGTCCTCTTTTATTTTGGTTAAGGCACTACTGAGAATGGCTATATTATTTTTACAGCCATCCTCTTGTGTAAACCCCTTCTGTCTTATGTGCTGCTTTATTTTCGACCGTATTTTACGGTCGATCATAGCCGAATATATTCTTCCCAGCAGAGACCCGATGGTGATTGGTCTCCAATTCTCAACCTCTTCCGCGCTCTTCCCCGGTTTGGGAATAAGCGTGGTTCGGTTGGTTTTCCACTGTGCTGGGTATATTCGGTGCAGCATGAGGAGGTTACACAGTTTGGCGAATACGTGTAGTGCCCCTTTCTTTCTCAGGTGGAATTTCTTTATCTGGTCCGCGCCGGCTGCGGTGTCGGACTTTATCTTTTTGAATTTTTCGACAAGGCTCTCCAGGGCGATTGGAATCCAAATTTCGCTCATATCGATATTGTTGCACATAGGTTGGTTTCTGTGTGTTTTTTCTGGGCCTATTTGGCCCCATAGACTTTTATATAGTGGACCCACTGAGTTGGCCTCAGGGAGATTAACCACTTGTCTGCCACTGCCAGACTCACCCGATAATGCCAACTCCAGAAGCTTTCGTGGGCTCTTTTTATAGAGCTCCTGGTGTTTGGCATATAAGAACTTTTTCCTATTGCTATGGGTGGTCTTTCTTTTTGTAGTCTTTTGACTCTTTCGTCGGCTACCCTTTTTTTCCGTTGTTGGGGATTGAGTTAGGAAGTCGACAAATTGTTGAAGAAGGGTGCCCACCTCTTGTTCAGTTACCCCTTCATTCATAGCCATTCTTTCGATGGCTTCTTCCACCTTTCGAAGGGAGTCTTCCTCTTCGAGGTGGTTTGCTCTTATACTTTGTATAAACGGCTCCTTCCAGCTATCGTTTGGAGCCGTTTGTTGGATATCTCCTCCTCCTTGGTCCTCCGTGGCCGATTCGTATATGTTCTCTTCCGATGAGTCGGAAGGAGGAGGTCCCGTTTCATCAGTTGTGGCCACGTCTTCGGGTTCCTGAACGGGCAGGAGCCTTCTTTTGTCGCTGATTTGTTTTAGTGTCTTGTCGGGGAAATATTCTTTGAGCGCTATGTTAGGCTGTTTTAAGTGTTTATAGCGCTCGTTAAGTTTTATCAAGAGGTCCGTTTCCTCTTTGGACTAGACCGAGGCTCTATTGATTGGTCTGGTATTTCCCCGACTGGTGCCTCGTGTTCTTTTCAAGTTTCTAATCGCTGGATGTCTATGCAGCTCGTACATAGACAATCCTCTTTGCGTTAGGAACGATTCCTCGCAGGAGTCGCATTTAAATTTGGCAACACCCTTAGCTTCTTTGCGTCCCTTACACTTGGGTAAGTGACATCTGCAGCCATGGAGTTTTTCGAATTCTTTCTAACATGCAGCGCACCTCCATATTACTTCGCATTTAGGGTGTTGCGTGTCTTTATGTTTCAAATATTGGCCTTCCTGGAGGAATCTTTGATCTCTTCCTTTTCTGTGGCACCATAAGCATTGTATCTGCCCGTTCAGGGGCAGTTCTATAGTTTGTTTATCGTGGTCCGTGGACATGCCATGGTCGTCATAAGTGGCCCTTCCATTTGCAGCGGACACGTCCGCCACGGGGACCCCAGGGCCAGAGGCCCCCGTGTCCGAGGCTCCTTCTCTATTACTCGACATTTTAATTGGATTTATTCTTCTTTTGGGAATTTATAGTGCTCCCGACACTTTCCTTCCATTAGACTTCCGTTCCTATTTCTTTCCAGTCGTTGGCGCAGAGCCATCAAAGAGGGTCGACGATCCGCCAGCTATCAGATTCATTTTAACACCTGTAGGTGATACCTACAGGCGGTTCGGGCATAAGGTACCCGTTGTAAATTCTCCCTCGTATACACATGATTAGTTTATTTCGTGCTGACAGTTGGCGGATCGCCTGCTCTCTTAGCTATGGGTAGGTGGGGTCGCTGCTCCCCATCGGTGTGCACCTCACCGCCCTTGCCTCGCTGTAGCCGGTTTCGAACTCTATGATCCTCCGGGGAGGAGTCCGGATAGGGCCATTGGCCCAGCGGGACCACGTGGGAGGTACGAACTACTTGAGAGTACTATGCTGCTTAAGAGAGTCATAGTTACTCCCCGCCGTTTACCCCGCGCTTTTTTGAATTTCTTCACGTTGACATTCAGAGCACTGGGCAGAAATCACATTGCGTCAACACCCTCGGGGGCCATCGCAATGCTTTGTTTTAATTAGACAGTCGGATTCCCCTAGTCCGTGCCAGTTCTGAGCTGAGCGTTGAATGGCGGCCGAAGAGAGCGACCACGACGGCAGAGCCGCCACGGAAGCCTCGCAGCAAGGAAGATCCGCGGGAGGCCAAGGCACGGGACCGAGCTCGGATCCGGGGTGCGAGGTACAAGACCACGCCCCGTTCAGCTCGCCCAGGCCCGGCACGTCAGCCAAACCCGCTTCCCGACCAAGCCCGACACGCCCCGCTCCTCAGAGCCAATCCTTATTCCGAAGTTACGGATCCAATTTGCCGACTTCCCTTACCTACATTAATCTATCGACTAGAGGCTCTTTACCTTGGAGACCTGCTGCGGATATGGGTACGAACCGGCGCGACACCTCCACGTGGCCCTCTCCTGGATTTTCAAGGTCCGAGGGGAAGATCCGGACACCGCCGCAACTGCGGTGCTCTTCGCGTTCCAAACCCTATCTCCCTGCTAGAGGTTTCCAGGGAACTCGAACGCTTATACAGAAAAGAAAACTCTTCCCGGATCTCCCGACGGCGTCTCCAGGTCATTTTGGGTTACCCCGACGAACACTCTTACGAGGGCCCGAATGGTATGCGGTTCCGCTGCCGGGTTCCGGAATAGGAACCGGATTCCCTTTCACCCAATGGGTGTGTTTCTGGTCTCATATTTCAATTTTTATATGTTTGTGTGTATGATCTCAGGACACATCATTTATACATAGGCATTTTCTTAGGGCTAATCGACTGACTCGATTGCAACGGCTGTTCACACGAAACCCTTCTCCACGTTAGTCCTCCAGGGCCTCGCTGGAGTACTTGCTGCTACCATCAAAATCTGTACCGACGGCGGCTCCAGGCAGACTTATGCCCAGACCCTTCTGCACACACCGCCGCGATTCTTCTATTTGTCAGGGCTTTATGGAGGAGGTCCCGCCTGAGAGCAGGACTCACGTGCCTTCCTAATTGCCGCTGACGGCGGAGTATAGGCGCGACGCTTCAGCGCCATCCATTTTCAGGGCTAGTTGCTTCGGCAGGTGAGTTGTTACACACTCCTTAGCGGATTCCGACTTCCATGGCCACCGTCCTGCTGTCTTAAGCAACCAACGCCTTTCATGGTATCCCATAAGCGTCGACTTAGGCGCCTTAACTCTGCGTTTGGTTCATCCCACAGCGCCAGTTCTGCTTACCAAAATTGGCCCACTTGGCACTCTGATCCAAAATCTCGTGGCTTCATGATCCAAGCAAGCCAGAGATCTCACCCATTTAAAGTTTGAGAATAGGTTGAGGTCGTTTCGGCCCCAAGGCCTCTAATCATTCGCTTTACCAGATGAGACTCGTACGCGTTCGATGAGAAACGGTCGAGTGCCAGCTATCCTGAGGGAAACTTCGGAGGGAACCAGCTACTAGATGGTTCGATTAGTCTTTCGCCCCTATACCCAGTTCCGACGATCGATTTGCACGTCAGAATCGCTACGGACCTCCATCAGGGTTTCCCCTGACTTCGTCCTGACCAGGCATAGTTCACCATCTTTCGGGTCCCAACGTGTACGCTCTAGGTGCGCCTCTTCTCGCAATGAGAACGAGACGCCCCGGGAGTGCGAGGCCGCATAAGTTACGCGGCCCATCCTCCCTCGATCGGCACAAAGTCCGATCTTCACTTTCATTTCGCCTTTAGGTTTTTGCATCCCAATGACTCGCGCACATGTTAGACTCCTTGGTCCGTGTTTCAAGACGGGTCCTGAGAGTACCCAAAGCAATAGCGTCGCCGACCGGTAATTCGAGTCTTGGCCAGTCCAAGGACACCGCCTGCTAACAGCTGGCCAGGCCCGGGGACGGCACCAGGTCCGTGCCTCCGGGTAAGAACTGACCGAGCTTGCGGCGGGCCTGACGCACACACATTCGAAAAAATGGATTGGTTGCGGCCCGATACCGTGCGAGTACCGTCGTGCAGCCGGCCAGGCGACCGAGGGTCTGCCGCGTGCGCGCGAAGCGACGCGACAGGCGCCCTCTCGGGCCGTAGACCGACACACAACGGGTCGCGACGTTCTACTAGGGGAGAAGTGCACGACTACGATGCCGGAACATTCGAGCCGAAGGTGGTGTGCCCTCGCCGATGAACCACGAGGATTCATCCGGAGCATCGCGCACCAACGGGAGCCAGCACCGTTGCCGATGAATCTCCCCATTCGATCTTTTGGGTTTCTCAGGTTTACCCCTGAACGGTTTCACGTACTCTTGAACTCTCTCTTCAAAGTTCTTTTCAACTTTCCCTCACGGTACTTGTTCGCTATCGGTCTCGTGGTAGTATTTAGCCTTAGATGGAGTTTACCACCCACTTAGGGCTGCACTCTCAAGCAACCCGACTCTAAGGAGAGATCCTCCCGAAACGCGTACCGGTCACTACGGGCCTGGCACCCTCTACGGGTAAATGGCCCCATTCAAGATGGACTTGGACGCAGTTCGACATCACGGGATAAACGGATCCTCCCGAACACTACATTTCCCAGCGGCGGTACCGCGGGATTCAGTGCTGGGCTCATTCCTGTTCGCTCGCCGCTAAGGAAATCCTTGTTAGTTTCTTTTCCTCCGCTTATTAATATGCTTAAATTCAGCGGATAATCTCGCCTACTCTGAGGTCGTCTTCTACGTGTAACGCGAAATATATTTTCGCGACATGTAGCGTGTACCAATGAGAAGAATAAGAAAGAAAGTTTATGAGAGAAGGTTATTTTTTTCTTTCCTCTCCTTTTCCTCCTCTTTTTAAAATTAAATTCGAATAAAGGGAGAAAAAAGAAAGAGAAAAGAAAAAAAAAATCGAAATGAAAGAAGAATTTTTCCCACTTATACACCATCGTATCCTTTCCCTTCGCTAAATATATATCTCTCTCTTTCGTTTTACAAATTCTTTTTCCTTTCTTTTATACGCTCTTTTATTTCATGCATATTGGTATGTATTTTTGTATCGATTTGTAAAGAAATATCGATTCTGATCGTTCGAAATTTCAGGCAGACGAGGAATTTTCGTATGGACAACAGTCGGCTTAGCGTGGAGGTACTTTATCATTCCCATCAATCATGATGCTCGCTTCCCAATCTCGATTGTACCAACGAGTAACTTTTTATTTACATCCTGATGCAAAATCCCAATGAGTCAAGTTCAGTCTCTTCTTTTCTTTGTACGATGACTACAGCTGGAGAGAAAAAATAAAAAGAAAAAGGTAATGAAAAAATTTGTTTAAAAAAAAAAAAAGGAAAAGCATATTATTTCGAAGAAGAAGAATATTCCCCTTTTTATAATAAATTTATAATAAAACATTTTAAAATAATGTTTTAAATATACACCGCACCATAGTACCAATTATCGTATATCGTATTCATGTTCGGGCCAAGATTCGCGCAAGATATCCGAATATCGGTTTGGTTCTAACATCCGTCCTCTTTTTTAGCTTCCATTGACAATTCTAGCTGTTCCTGCTTTTTTAAAACCTCCGTTTTCTCATCTGTATTGAGATCAAAATCACCGATGCATGCCTTCAAAGCTCAATCCGATTACAATATCCTGATCCATCAAAAAAGATGAACAGGCCGGAAATGATATGTTGGAACGTGCATTAGTCTCTTTACTGCTGTACAAGAAAAAAATAAAAGAAAATGAGATAAAGTGAAACTCACGCAAGGAAATACATCATGTATCCGGGGACTGGAGAACTGAGATAGACATGCGATCTGGCATAACGAAAAAGGCATGGGATGATCAACACTAGATTTAGGAATTTCTCCTCGGCGCGGAGATGCCATAATTTGTTATTTCGAAAAGGAAAAAAAAAAAAAAAAGAGAGAAAAAGGAAGAAAATGAAAGAAAAGCCTTACGAAAGAGAATCGTATTCGTTTTCATCTTCTTATCCTTACATATCTCTGTGGAGTTTTCGATCTCTGGTACGAAAACGTATCGCTTAAGGATTCGCGTACACGTTGACGATCTAGTAACAGTTCCGATAGAGTATGACACGCACGAAGAAATAGAGTAGGATTCCGATTCCTGGGGCTTTTCATTTCTCTCTTTCCTTTTCTTTAACAATCTCGACGAATGGCAATCATCATGCGCCATCAAGAGATGATGGGATTTCTTTTTCTTCCTCTCTCGATTAAACTTTCATATATTTTATTCTTTATTATAGTATCGTAGAAATATTAGTTTCAGATGATGTTAGGGGCGCTGTATATAGTTCGTGAACGAAAGATGGACGAATCGAAACAGTGACGGACACGAAATAATAAATGAACACAGGTAATCATCCGTTACATGAAACGGACAACTCACGACATCGAGAACACTCATGTTCTTAACATGTTTCGTCGTTATTCGTGAATACAATCTTCGTACCATCGAGCACATGCATATCTGCAACGTCGGTCACGACCGCGACGAACGCCAACGAACGTCCAACAATCATTCGTATGTCGCGCATTTTCTCTTTGTATCTTGTCTCCGACTTTTGATACCCGACTCGCAAACGTTCGATTTAAGAATAACGACGGGAATTACAAAACAAAAAAAAAAAGGATCGAATATACGAAGAGTAACAATACGCAACGCAAGCAATATTTGATTTATGAATGACCCTCTGTCAGATATGATACAGAAATTGTATCTGTGGATCAATATGCGTTTAAAATGTCGCTGTTCATGTTTCCTGCAGTTCACACGTTGATGTGCAATTAGATGCGTTTTTCATCGATCCACGACTTAAGCGTTCAGGGTAATCTTATTTTATATATAATAATTTTTTTTACTTTTATAATGAAAACGACAAGGATATCCCGATACTGAATTCTTTTTTTCTTTACACCGTCACTTATCTGGAGAGAACGAGAGAACTTTTGAAGAATGGTCGCAGAGCCCATACTTAAAGAAATTCGATGTTAAAAAGTATAATTTCCAAAGCAAATATCCGCTACGGTATGGGTGTCCGACTCACGATATGACGACTTTTCTGTATAATCGATTCGATATTCCTCTCTGAACGAGCAACGTTTCAATCTTATAAGTAAGAAGCGATGAAACGGGCTCACATCGACGCAATACATCTTGGTCTCGCCGTACTTGGTTTCGTCGATTTAAAGGTTCAATGACAATGACGACACTATTATTATTTTGTAATAAAATAATAATTTTTTATAAAAATTAAATATTGATCTTAATTCTATAATATATTTTAAATAGTTCAAAATATTAAAAATTATTTTTTATTAATATTTTACTTATGTTTTATACAAATTTGTTATTTTTCTTTATCGTCGTTCTTTTTTTATTCATTTGATGATGCAATTATTTTCATAACGATATTCATGTAATTGTGTGATATATTCGTTAATTTAATGTATAACTTAGTTTGTGACTAGTTAAATTTGTAAAAAAATGTTTCGTTATACTTGTAAATTTATAAATGTAAAATTCGTTTTTCTTTGATTTATCTTGTAATGCTCGAATAGTAAATTTTTAGTTTTAGTTTTAAGTATTTAAATATTAAGAATAATTTAACAAACTTTTTATTTTTATTATCTATATATTTTATTATAAAATTATAAATATTAATTCTTATTCTATTATTCTCAATTGCATTAGAAGAATTTTAAAAAATGAAAAGTCTGCTGATTTGAGAATTACAGTTGATTAGAGAAATTGAAGAAAAGTATATTTTTATTTTTGTAATAATATTACAAATTTATTTTTATTTCTTATTAATGTATAATTATGAAATTTATATATGTATAATATACAATGTATAATATATAATTGAATTTATATGAAAAGATTATAAATTTAAATTATCAAATTAAATTAATGAATATTATGAATATATCATGAATTGGATCATCGAATAAGTAAGAAACAACGATATAAAATTAAACAGAAATAACAAAAATTTGTGTAAAACGTTAAATATATAGAAATAAAGAAAATATATAGTATATATTATTAATAAAAAATAATTTTTAATATCTTAGATTCAACATATCGAATCAAAAAGATAATATTATTTTATTATTATATTAATTTAATTCTTACAAAAAGATTATTATTTTAGTTAGTTTACTATAAATTTTTAAAGTATTTGAATATTTTTATACCATTTTTATAACAATTATGATTTTACTTAATTTTTATTTCGTCATATGAAATTAATTGTTAATTTTGCAAAAATAGAAGAAATATTTTATCAAAAGAAAATTTAAAAGTTTATTTCTATATTTAACAAATAGATAGATCTATTAAAGTTAAGTATACATTAATGTTTGACTATTTTTATCAGTAATGTATGCGTGTGAATTTTTTGAAGTTATTACTTATGTAAAATAAAATTTTTTATTCTGATTTTTAATTTTATTGAATCTTATTTCAAATATTAAAATTATATTTTTGATTTATTGTTAGTAATTAATTAATTATACATTAATAAGAAATAAAAATAATTTGAAAATTTTTATTTTGAACGATCAAATTATGAAATTGACATAACTAAAAATTACTTGAATTAATGTAACAAATAACAAATTCATAAAGCTATAAAATATAATAATAATATGAAATACATCAATTAGAATATATAAATAAATCATTGTTGATTACTTAATTGTTTTTTCTAAATATATAGAAATATAATATAATAGAATGAATTTATAAAGTTAATATAAGTTCAATCTTAAATTTCTTTAAGATATACATTTGAAATATATTGAAATGAAATTAAAATATTGATTTTTTATAATTAATTAATTCATAATAATTATTTGCCATAAATTATCAAAAAGATTGAAATATCGATTATAATAAAATAATAAAAATTGATAATAAAATAAGAGAACAATTAAATACGAATATGAAAAATAGTGTACGAGTGAAATAGAAATAAATTCCACAGATTTAACATATCTTATTGTATATATAATTTATTATTAAGAATAGAATTTAAGAAAATTTATAGAAATTAGATTTATTGAAATTGAAAAAATTTAAAAATAATTTCTCGATTAAAGTATTATTGATAAAGAATTATTATTGTTTGATGATTTATCTTTTAAATAACGTCAATTCAATGATTTGTTATTTTCTGCAAAAATGACAATGTTACTTTCAATTCTTTCAATTTTATATGTGTTCTCTGAAATTTTAATTCATTTTTTGTCAAGAAATATTATTTTAAAGATTTATTTATTTTTATATTAATTTTGATTAAAAGAAATGAAAATATAATTTTTTTTTTTTTTTGTTTATACATAATTTTATTTAATTTTATTTTATATTTATCTTATTTGTTTTACATGTTTATTTTATATAAATATTTTTATATCTTTTTATTTATATTTTTCTTTTCTTTATTTATATTTTTATATTTAAATTTTTTTAATAATTTATTGAAAGTGCCTATATTGTTAATTTAATATAAAATCTATTATATTTATATAATCACATACATTTCTTAGATTCATTGTGAAATATATACAGTATATATTCTTATACAATATATACATATCGGGATAATTACATTATGACGAAGGAAAATTTGAATATTTTTAAAATTTTATAAAAAAGATATATGAAAAAATTTGATAAATAAAGATATTTGATAAAAAAATATCATAAATTTGTAATTGGTTGAATTGGCACTTCAACAATTCTTCTTCAACAATTTGAAAAAATTAAACGTAAATTAATTTATTGTGCAATAATTTGTTCTTTTTAAACATTAATTATTAGTAATTTTTATTATTATATTTGATTCCCCAATAATATATTTCCCTTTCTTTTATTTTGTTTCTTCTGATTGCAATTTTATATTTTTTAAAGAATAAATTGATAATCCTCGGTTATTTCTAATCGTATCGCAAATTCTAATCTTTTTTAATAATAAATTGGTTGCTAAAATAAAAATTATAACAATGGAAAAATAATATTAAACTTATTTAAAAAAAATTCTATTACCATAATTCATAATTATGCATATATCTTATAAATATGTCTTAAATATATAAAATATATGCGTACATATATTTAATTCAAAAGCAATGCAATTGTACAATATTATTGTCCCTTCATATATAAAAGAAAAAAGCATGGATATATGTACTTCTCGGCACGCATTAAAAAAAGTAAGTAAAGTAAAAAATATATGATGAATTACAAATGTATATAATATAAGATTATATTGAGTAAAATTTTAAAATATATCCGAATTAGTAATAAAATAATTAATAATTAATTAATTTTATAGTTTTAGTGCAGTTTGAAAAATTTTTTATTAATTTTTGTAAAAAAATCATTCACAATGAAATTTTCTAATTAACAGTAACAAAAATAAATAAAAGTGAGTTGATCTGTTATGTCACCTTTTCAAATTATACTTATAGAAAAAAAAAACATATTTTTTAAATATTTTGAAATGTAGATATAACATTTAATAACAACGATTATATTTATTTTTTTGCTCCTGTTTTTTTCTTTTTTTAATGTTGCTTTTTCGTTGCATAAAATTTTATTTGCGTAATCCTGACAATTAAAAGGAACAGGAATAAAGTTATAATTTTTATTTCTTTTAAACCGAGACCATTGTTGAATAAAATATTATTATTTCTTTATATTATTTTAAACTGCATCTTAACTTTATTTTAATTTTTATTATACAATTTTTTATTACAATTTTAAAATTTAATTTTTTAAAATGAAGAAATAATTACATTATCCATTGTAATCTGCGATTAGTTTTAAATCTGAACACAATTATCTTTCGAAAATAGGCATATAACTCAGGACTGGTCAATTGTTATTGTATACTATTTAGCTTGTCCTTGTCCTCGGAAGAAGATAAGGAAAGGTACAAGAACGAGCGAAGAACTCGAAGTTTGAAAACAATACATCAACAGTGTTATTCTTTAGAAAAAATAAAATGTCATCTTACTTTATTACTTAATGATTTCAAATGATGTAAAGATTTATGGTCTTTTACTTTGCGTGTGATTTTAAACAAAGAAATGAGATTTGTTTCTTTCGAGTGAAACGATTGTTGCTTATTTTGAAACAATACGATATTTTTATAAATGTATTTAAAATATAAATAATTTTTTGAAAAATAAAGAAAAACGGTCTTTTAAATTTAATAAGATTTTTTTCTATTAAAAATAGTCAATTTTAAAAATAAAATAAATAAAATATTTAAAAAAAACTTACGCTACACGAATAATTTTTCAGAGAATAACTATGAATAATTATTAAATTTTCAAATCGTATATAATTTTGGAAATTTGTTGAATGGAATATCTATAAAATTTTTATTTTGAGAAATACGCATTTAAACGAATATAATTTTTTAAAATTTATTTTTAATTTCACATTTCAACAATTTCTATCTATGAAAAATCATAAATTGATGAATTGAAATTTCTTTTTGAATTGTTCTAAAACGATGAAAGATTTTTCGGAGCTTACATGTTCGAGTTGTCGCGTGTTTTATTTGTCTTTCCTTTTTTTAACAAAATTAATTGACATTGTTTTCAATCAAATAATGATTTTCACATTATTAGTAATATATTTTTAAATGCGCAATTGAAAATAAAAATAGAAATAATATAGGAATAAAAATAGAAATGTGATTTTCATCTTTTTAAATAAAATTTCCTTTATGTTTTAGTATTTTAAAATATTATTGTATATACTGTTGTATAAATATGTTTATGAATAACACAAATTTTATTTTGTACAATTTAAGAAAAGAATTTTAATTATGAAATTCTTTTTTCGTTTTTGTTTATTGTTTTGAACATCATAAATCTATTCCTTAGAATAATTTTAGAAATTTTCATTCGTGAAAATTTTATTGAAAAAACGTAAAAACGCGAATCAAATTTCTCTTTTCTTCCTTATTATAAGAATATTTGTTGATTATTATGATATTCGATCAATTTATAAGTTTTAATAATTTTTTTTTTTTTCGTATTCTATAAATGAATTATTCTTGCATATGGTCGATGTATTTATCTATTTTTCAATAATTATATATCCATAGTTTAAAAACGATTTATATACGTTTGTTATACGTTATTGTACCCTTCTGGAAAGAAGTCTCGCAAGACAATTCAGGAGCAAGAGGGATTCTTCGTTAAGATCGTTTATCACAACTTCAAACGCTTTGTCAATAATTTGTCACTACATATTAACACAGTAATAAAAGAGTTATAATTTGAATATTCAAAATCGTAAAAATTATTTTCATTTATAAAGTTACGTTAGGATAATTGTCTAAGAATGGAAGTTGAAAAATTTTTCAAATTATTAATTATTTTGATATAATATTAATATATTTATAGTATATCTAGCTTATTCGTATATATACAATTATTATCTTAATTTGAATATAAAATTATATTTATAAATTAAACTATTATTACAAATCATAATTAGTCTACACATATTACGAGAATAAAAAAATTTTTATATTATATTGATACATTAGAATTCTTTGGATTCTATACTTACGCTATCGAGATTTAAATATCGTATAGATCGTCGTTTTGGAATAATAAATGTGATAAATACCACGGTAAAGTGCATGTGTAAAAATATAAACATTTCTTTCCAATTAACCAATTGGATTCGCAAGATTTCTTTGCTTCGCGAGACTTCTTTTCAGCAATATTTCTAATATATTTTCTGCCTTTTATTGCATCGAATTTTATCTTACAAACTTTTTCTCTAATTAAGTTCATTTTTATCTTTGAGATTTGTATTTACAAAATTCGAAATATTTATACTTTTTTTTTGCAAATTGCATCCACTTGACATGCATATTTCATCATATGCAAATGAATCACATCAAGTTAAATAATAATTGCATCAGAAATGTTAAAAAAAAAGAACAGAAATTTTTAAAATTAAAAAGAAAAAGGAGATATTGTTTGATGAAAAATAAATTGAAAAATGGATGCACACGCACACACTTCTATTTAAAAAGAATCCTTTTACAATCGACGTTGATGACTGTGCAGACAAATAATTGATAGATATGTTCTCATTATTCATTATTTTCATATATTATTTTTATAAATTTATCAAGAATTAATTTAGAATATAAGAATATCAATGTTAAGGAATAATATTCGAAAGGAAGGATTTCAGAGCTTGAGTTGAATTTTCGGTAAGTGTCTGATATTTATTTCTATTTATTTTTAAATCAATTTTTTTTTTAATTTAATGCAAATTATATATCATTTATTTCTTTTATTTCAAATATATATTATTATTTTTATTATTATTATTGTACGTATATCGTTCGTATTTATTAGAAAAGTTTTATATACATTTTTTTATTTATCACAATTTGGTATTATTCATTTTAAATGACGGATTAAATTTGATATAATTTTTGATTGATAAAAAAATATTTATTATATTTAACACATTCCTTTCTCCAACATGTATTTGACATAACTATTGTTAAACTCGATTAGTCTATTCGCTCCGTGATCGATCAAAGTTTCTTGTAAACTCGTTAACGAAACCGTAACGAAAATCTTTGAAAAAAAAAAATATTGTTTAAATTACTTAAAAAATATGCAGTTAACTGGTAGGTTTATATATTTTTGGAACACCATGTATATATTCGAAATTTAACATGAAGTTATTCGATCTCATAATATTGATTTTTTTAAATTTTAAATTTTTTAAATTTTTATGATAATGTTGATTCGATATCAAAATTCAAAGCATCATATTCATTATGAAATTGAGAAAAATATATAGGAAGCAGCATATCAAGCGTTTTCGTTTGAGAAAATGTATTTTGAATTTTTTTAAATTATTTATAAATGGATCTAAAATCAATAATAAACGATTAAAAATTTTTTAAAAAATTTTTTAAAAATTCTTTTGGGTAGTTTTTTTGTTAGGATGAAAATACTTATTGTTTTCTTTAGTTTCAACTGACAGCAACAATGAATTTTCAATAAACGATGCAAAGTTTTATAAAAACATATTGGTGACATATAATATGAGATATCACAAATGACTCAATATACAAATTTTGTTATATAGATAACATATATTTTCAATACAAATTTTGTCAATTCTATAACCGCTTGAAATAATTTTTAAAGATAATTTAATAATTAATTTTTAATAATTTTTTATTAGATTATACCATATAAAATTGCCATATAAATGACATATAATGACCGATGACTGTATGGTGGTCTATAAAATGAATAATTTATTATTCTTTTCTCGAAACATGAAGATATCATAACAGCAGCATTCTACTAAAAAATTGATATCATGCAAACAATCCGCATTAATCATTAGGATCATAGGTGTATTCTTGTGCATAACAACGTTCGCATACATCACAAATCGTTCTATAAAAATCAATTCTTTATATCGATTCTAATTCTATAGAATTGATGTTTATATATCAATTATATAGTATAATATAATTTCAGTTATATCGGATGTAATATATATGCGTGTTTCAAAAATGTGCGGACATCCGTAAATTAGGGATTTGTGAGACAATTTCAAGCAAAAATTTTCGTTACAATTTTGTTAACGAAAAAAATTAACAAAAAAATTAACATTAAACAAAAAAATTTTATTAACAAAAAAAATAGTTATTATCAAAAACGTGGAGCACGTAGACTAGTCGAGCCGGGTCAATAGCGTTGGCTACATACCGTCGTTCGAGTACGAACAAGTCGAAACAACATATCTTGAAAAAATGTGTTGAATATAACAAATATTTTTTATTGATAAAAAATTATATCGAATTACATCACGAACAATGAATAAATTAATTAATTGTCATTGATAAAATATTATAATATTAAAAAAACTAATATAAAACTTTTCTAACAAATGAACGATCAATATTACATATTTTGAATAAAAAAAATAAATCATGCACTACAATCTATACTACATTAAGAAACAATATTTGTTAGAAAATAGTATTATTATCAATAAATAGATAAAATCAATCATTCATCGAAAATTTACTTTAACTTGAGCTTTGAAAATGATACATCAAATGGATCATCATCTTCTGAATATTTTTCCTTAACGTTGACGAACGAATTAATTTTTTATAAACTTACACGCAATACTTACGTAAAATAAATTACAAATGAAATATTATTGAAAAATAACATACACACACGCTATATCATCGGATCAACATACACGTTGGTTCATTTCGTTGCATTATCATCAAAACCGATCACTTGATCACTTGTAATTCAATAATTTCAGAAAAGAATCTTGAGAATTCTCTCTACGTTGAAGGTATTGGTGGGATGTAAAGGGGATTTTGTTATGATAAATAAGATTCCACATATTTATTCTTTGCTGTAATTTTGTTATTTTTGCTTTTATTTATATATTTTTTTTAGAAACTTATATAATGAATAGAATAAAATGATTTATTTTTAAATGAATTTATTTTTAAATGTTTATTATTAAATAAATATTCCTTAAATCAATTGGTGATATCGATGATGATCGATTGGTAATCACATTATTTTGTAATAAAATCTATGTCAGATATGGCAAATGATAGTATCGTTTTTTTCTGACGTCGACATTCTTATAACGTATTGCGTGAATCTCCGTTATATGCAACTAAAACTGTAACTGATAATTTGAATTTTATTTTCAATAGCTCTATTAGCATTTTCAATAGTGTAGATTTTAATACTGATTTACGAGCGAATATAGTTGCTTTATATTTTCCAAACTCTCAATAATAGTCGAGATTGAGATATAACAACCATTTAACAAGTTATATTTACGTCAAGTGCTTTGCAACGGATCACATAGAAGCGGACATAAGATTTTTACTTTTATGTACTGCGATGTAACTTCGTGAAAGCTTTTATGCGATCATTGATTCTTTTTAAACTTTTTTTAGTTTATATTTTCAACAAAAATTTTCATGCAATAAACCACAATCTCCAAAAAATAAAAGATATATTTTCTAATGGAACTTTCATTATTTATGACAATGGTTGATTCTCAGATTCAAGATTCATGTTCAACATTGTTTTTTTTAAAGTATATATATGTGTATATAATTATAAATAATTATAAATAATATATAATAATGGAGTAACCATAATACCTCTCGTAATCTGATCGCTCGAATTTAAAAAATTTGCAACAAAAATAAAAAATAAAAATTGTAAATAATAAAAGTTGAAATCGCAACAATCATATTATTATTAAATAGCAAAGAATTTCGCGCATTTATTATTATTAATAGGTATGACACAAATACTTCAACAAAGATTCATGCAATATACAGTCATAAGAATTTTGACGATAGAAGAAAACGATCGTTCGATTAACGTTCACAAAATTTACTACATCTGATGTGAGTTTTATTACATTAAAATAATATGATTATTTATCAATTGATTAAAAAAAATGTTTGTTTAAAAATAAATGTAATTATTTTATTATAATGTTTTCTTAAAAGTGATTCGCCAGTACTTTTCGTTAATAATTCGTTAACAAAATCGAAAGATTAATAAAAATGAAGATTTTTTTTGAAATTACCGGATAAATCTCTAATTTATGGATGTCCGGACATTTTTTGGACATCGATATATTATATATTTTAGTTTTTTAATTAGTAGTTATTTTAGTTTTAGGTTTTAGTTTTTATTATTTAGTATTTATTTTATTAATCAAGTAATATTAAATCAATATTCGAGTTTATTAATTTCTTACATATTTATTATTTATTTATGCTGTATAATTTTATTATAATTTAAATATATATTTAATATATGAGATATTTGAATTGATTTGAAATTTGATCCATGTAATGATAAAATGAATTTTAATCTTGAAAAAATTGAATGTTTTGTTATATAAATTTAGTAATTTATATGCTATTTTATAATTCAAATTCGAAGAAATTTTTTTTTTTTCATATTTATGCTTATATTTTAAATAAAAGATATTGCGATAAAATACAAATTAAATTCGAATATTTTGATTCAAAATATGTGATATTATAATATATTATAATTCATTTACAGAGTAATAATATATTCATAAAATATCTTTGGAGGATCATTTAAAAATTAAAATAAAAAATAATTTCGATATATATAAAAATATATCGATTATAAAAATATTTTCGATTAAGATTTAATTATTAAATTTATTAAGTTACAAGCAGTTTAAATTTACGTACATTGAAAAGATAAGAACAGAATGCATCAATGAAATAGAATAAATCTCACTCTATTTTCAATTAATATAAAATTTAATTGTTTATATATATATATATATAACTTAACACATTAATCTTAACTAATATTTTTACAGATATATCAATCTTTCTTTTATATTTTTTTAGCAATAAAATTAAGACAAAATGTTCTTATTCTCTTTATTTGTTCTTATTTAATTTATAATTTAATAATTACTTATAATTTAATAAGAGAATTTTAATATATATTTATGTCATATCAACTTTATATTTTTTTTTTGTTTATTTTTTTTTAAATGAATATATTATATATTATGTAATATATTATTTCGTATAAATAAATAAATAAATAAATAAATAAATATATATATATATATATTCTATAAATAAAAAAAATAGTAAAAGAAATATAATCTATATTATATAGTATATAATTTTTCATTTCATTTTTTAATGATAAATCATTGAAATCTTTCGATGATATTCTGCATACATAATATCTATTTATTAACTTTATACTTGTTTAGTTACATATTTTGCTATCATTATAAAATGTTTTTAAATCTTACGTTTTTCTGTTAATTAATTTTTGCTTGAATTAATTTTGATAATTTTTATAATCGAACATAATTTGTTCTCTGTGACATCAGTTGATTTTTTTTAATGAATTCAAATTGGTTTAGAGTAATGTCAGAATGATAGCATGTGATTTTGCCAAATTATTTTTTTGTTCTTTAATTTAAAAAAAATTGCACAAGCAAGAAATATTTTCTTCAAAATATTTTCATAAGAATTTCAATCAACTTTTCGTTTTTTTTTTTTTTTTTTTTTTTTTTGAGTTTCTTTTATTCATTAGAATTCCATTTTATTATTTCAAATAAAATTCATTTCCTATTAACAAATTTTGAATATCTTTTAAATATTCTATTACTCTTGAAACTCTATTATTTTTAAAAGATTTTATAAATTTATTATATAAATTTCTATTATTCGTTATCGAATTTGAGTCGAATTGTTTTTTTTTTTTCGTTTTTTACAATAATGTATGATACAAAACTTTTTATTTGTTAACCGAAAATTTTTGTGAAAAATCAGCAAAATTTAACAAACATATATAAAAGCTCAAAAGGCGTTAATGTTAAATTAAAGTTATTTTTGTTTCGTAATGATTATGAAATTGCTGAAATAACATGATCAATCTTAATTAAAAATATTGGAAACAATCTATGATACAACTAACTGATATATTAATTTTAACTTTATATATATAGAATAAAAATGTGGACATTGGATATACATTGGATATATGAAAATGATAAAAAAAGTTTATGTATATATAAATCCGATAAGACATTAATAAATTTTAAGTATTTTAAATTTGCGTTAGATAGAGGTAAGATATTAATAGAGTAAGAACATTCAGTTAAATGTGCGTGCATAATATTTTATCACGAGTATTTATGGATGAAAAGACGATTCATTTGTATACTTTTATATAATAGATAACTAACTATTTCAGAATCTTAATATATAATACAATGTAATTTTATGTAACTTTATAATAATATTGAATATAATAATTTGAATATTTAACAAAAACTTGTGTGGGATAAAAAATTTCAGAATTGGCATTATATAACTTTATTTAAATTCATAAGTAAATTTAGTACGTTATATAGTATTATTATATAGTACTCAATCTGTCATATATCGAAATCCATGTCAAGAAAACAAATCAAAGCACATATATAATACTTTATAAAATTTCGAATTAGAAGTATCGAATGTGTTATGTATCTATAATTATATATATGTTTTCTACACACAAACATATTTTTTTAAATTATAGAAAAGTTATTAATATATATATATTGTATTATATATATATACACATTGAAACAATTTGAATTGTAGAGATCAATGCATCTGTTAAAGAACTTTTATCTCTATCTTATTTGTTATTAAATGTTTTTTTATTCATGATATGAGAACAATATGTAATAATAAATTATATAAATTTCAATTTGCATAATTAAAAGTGATAATTTTTATTAAAAAAATATAATTATATTACATGATATTTACATATATTATATATTACTGAAATTCAAAATATTATTTATATATAAAATCAATACATTTATTTTTCGTTAAAAGGTTTTGCTACATGATCGATATTGTGATAATTGTTGCGCAGCTAATCATTTTCGTTCTTGTATTATTCCATTCTATCTAATGCAAATTTAAAATATTTATAATATTAATTAAATCTTATTGAACATATATATCTCTTGTCCAAAAGAGCACTGGTGTGTTATCTTTGATTTCTCGATGTGTATAATATTTTTCATTTGTGATGAATAATATTAAGAGTTTAAAATATATAGTATATTAAGAATATCATGAGGCTTAATATATAACAAAAAAATCGTTTTATTTTAATTTTATTAAAAAAATAATACATGTATAACAACAATCTTATTTACAACAATAATAAACAATCAATATAAACTTATTTAATAACGTGTACATTCTCTTTTCTATATTACTTCTATTGATTAAGTATTGATTCAGAAATATTTTGTATATTTAATAATTTTGATTTAAGATAATCCATTTGTGAACAATAACGAAATCTTCAATTCTTAAATGTATTGCTTGCAATTCTTATATAAGCCGTAAAAAAGTTGTATCCAGTCATTTTCAATAATATCAAAGTCAAAAGAGCATGCAAATCACGATAAAATGAATATATTATTTTCATTGAAATATAATCAATCTAATCAATCTCACTGTATACATAGCTGTATTATCTTGTTGAAAAATATAATCATCCAGAAATGCATTCTAGATGATTGTTTGTTTTTCCATTAAATTTTTGTATTGAATACTATTCACTTTTCCATTAATTTCATTAATGAATTTATCTTGCTGAATAATTGTTTGATTTTCTAAATCATTATTCTCTTCTTATTTGTTGTCATATTGTGAATAATATTTTTTTCCTTGTATGTCATGAAAATAATAAAATTGAAACCCAGATCATAAAGGTTAAATTTTGTGTCATTTGAGAATAATACTCTTCTCCATTTCTTCTTTCAATGTTTTTTTTTTCTTTTGCAAAGCGTAGACGTTTTGTTTCGTCAACACAGATTTTTTTTTAATCTGTTAATATTTTTGCACGACAATATAACTCGACAAACACTTGAAACATTCGCTTTTTATAAGTCGTATTACTTTAAAACTTTTTTTTATTACTGTTAATATATTTGCTATTAATAACTGTAGTTTTTTCAACAAATTCTAGAATTTGTTTTTTTCCG
Organism: Apis mellifera; assembly: GCF_003254395.2. NCBI lineage: Eukaryota > Metazoa > Arthropoda > Insecta > Hymenoptera > Apidae > Apis > Apis mellifera. Next base: position 41,541 of record NW_020555842.1, read on the forward strand.
CATAATACAAATTTATGTAATATTGTATTATAATTTTTATTAATTGGATGACGGAAGCAATTTCTAAACATATTAATAGAATATGCTATCATTTCGACTTGATATAGAATAGATTTTCTTTGATATTTATAGAATTCTACTATATATTCTCAGCTTAATTTTTTTGATATTATTCGTCATAGATGAAAAATATTATACGAGTCATTTAAAAATTAAAAAATATACTAATTTTTTAATGCGAATATATATGTAATATATATATATTTTTTCATCGTTTTAATGTGTAGAATATATTTTTCAAAGATATCTCATATCATTTTATAAACACTGTGCATGTATGTAATAGATTACTATATTATTCTATAACACACATTATAGGATGTCCTATAAGTTTCTTTCGTATCATGTTAGGAATGTTTTTAACTGGTTATTTTTATACGAACATACAGAATTATCTATTATCGGTTTCAGTCATCTTTCAAACTTACGTTTCATTGGTGACATAGTCTCTTTTAAAATTTTTTTCTACCGTTCAATATGAATAATCAAGGGAAACATTTGCGGCATGTTATGCTTTATTGCTTTAAAAAATATAATAGTACAAATAATATTACAGACGAGATTTGTATCGTTTACCGGAGTGGTACTACAACTATTACGATCGTCCACAATTGGTCTCATTGGAGATGAGACTTGGATTTTGTATGAAAATATTAAAAACATCAAAAATAAGGACAATTAAGGACAATAGATCTTCAATTATCATGAAGCCTGGATTTCACCCAAAGAAAATTCTTTTATCCATGGTGGGATTGGAAAAATGTAGTCTACTATGAGTTTCTTTCTCAAAGTGAAATCATTAATTTGGGAAAATATCGCAATCAGCTTGATAAATTAAAAGATGTCATAGCAGAAAAACGGCCAAAATTGGCGAATCGACGAGGTCATAACGATAATACAAAACCATATGTTGCATTGACTATAAGAAAAGAGCTGTTACTGTTTGATTGGAACATTCTAGCGCATCTTCTGTACTCTCCAGATCTTGCTCTATCAGATTATTATTTTTTCCTTGTTATTAAAGAAATTCTCTTCATAATAAATGATTCCAATTCTTAAGCGAAATAAAAAGGCATCTCGAGCAATATTTTGCAAATAAACTCCAACAATTTTGAAAAAAGGAGACTTTCTGAGAGATGGAAGAAATATGATAGAGCAGAACGATTCTTATACAGTGCAATAAATTGTACCTTAAACAACAAATATCATGTATTCATTTCGTATCAAAAAAAAGAAAGAAACTTATGAGATACCCTAATATATATACGATTATATTTGTACTTTTATATTGTATTATAATGTGTTGATATATTATAATACTTTACTTTTATTATTTCAGTTCAATTAAAATATAAAATCTCTAGAACAATATTTTATAATGATTATCTAATTTTTGATCTAAAATACGAAAAAATTCAAGTAATAGTTATAACATTAATACAAAGTATCATGTAAGTACTAATCATGTAAGTACTATACAATGTATATAAATATCGTATAATATAACTATGTAACAGTTTATATCATTTAAAAAAAAAATTTTTAATTTAATCTAAATAGCTTCAGTTATTCGGGTTTATATAATCAATTATTCCTGATTTTATCGCCGAAGAATTCTTTTATTATCTTATCTTTGAGAAGCTAGATTCTTCTATTAGTTTGTTTCCGTCTTTTCTATAGCTTTGCATGCGACCTCAATCTCGTTGAGGTCCAATTTCATGGTTATTATAGGCTAATAGATGCAATATATTTTTGGATATTTATTTCTTGCTTTTTCAATGCTACTTAAATAGCTGTGCCCGACCAATCTTTCATTTTAATAACATTTTTCAATTTAGCTAGTTTTACAATATCGGCAACTTTCTGAACGCCTAGATCACTATAGCTTTATATTACTCTATCCGTAGAAGATGGATGGAGATACAATATTTTTTTAATGATTTGTTTAATTTCGTGGTTTTGTCTAAGACGCCCAGAAAAGGAGGCTTTACCATACACAACATATGTATATACTTGGGCAAAAAGTAAGTTCTTATTAAGTTAATTTTTTTAATGTGGTTTTATTTTTAGGATCTCAATGCAACTATATCTTTGATTGCTTTCATTGAAGCTTTGCAATCTATTTCATGGGTTAAGAGTAGCTCCTAAATATTTGAATATGTTTTCAGGACCGGCATACGGAATCTATTGTCGACTCATCGTCAATTGTCTTCTAGGATCTACATCTTATCTTTGTAGCTGATTTTAAATGTTGAATATTTGGAGACGGAAACTTTTATGCTGAGTTTTTGAAAGTATTTGTTTGATATAATATTTTGTTTCTTAGCGACTTATATATTTTCTTTGCCAAAAGGACAAGTCGTCGGCGAATGCGGAAACATTTTTTATCTCTATTCTGATGCTCATCGTTTCGTCAAATATCCCTTTTATAGAATCTAGAATTAAGTTAAAAATTAGTGGAGATAGCGGATCCTCCTGTTTAACATCTGTTAATATATCCATTGACAGAATTTTTCCATTATTACAATGTATAACTGTAAGAAAAATCGCAGCAGAATTCCATGGAAACCTTCTTGTGGTGTTCATAATTTAAGATTTTTGAATTATTCCGCGAATCTACTTTTTAGAAATGCTGCTAAAGGATCTGTCTGCGAACTTGGAAAAATTAAAACAGGAATAAAATAATAAAAATTAAAAACAGGAATTCTTTTGAGAGGAGTTCTTAGCCACACACCGTGACTAAAAGCGTCTCTTTTTCCAAATATAGCCTCGCGGAGGTATTGCCTCAAATTGTACATGGAACCTGTCCTTTTACATACAAGTTAGAGTAAATAAATAAATAAGTAGATGGATTAATAGATAGGTTCTTTCAATGATGAGACTATGTGATCATAATCCAAAAATTTGTTGATACTTCTAATTCTAATTCAATTAGCGATTGGAGGACTAATGAAGTCGATATATTTTGTTTGAAGAACTTTGTTTGAAGAGGTTTTTTGGTTCGGGACATTATTCCTCTGCATCTGATACCTATTAATATTATACAACTTTCTGGTGCATTTAATTTTCGTCTTAATGTCTCTATTGTTTTCTTGTATTTTTTGAATTTTTCCTTACAGATTTTCATAAGATAGTCATCATTTTCATAGCGTACTATGACGTCTATCTATATAATTCTTATTATAATCTTTTATGATCATATTAGATTTTCGCATTTCTCTCTTTGTATCGACTTGTTGTTTCCTAAATATGATCTATTTTTTGAAGACATTATTCATTATCAGTGTTATATTTCGTATCTTATTATTTGTTTTGTTTATGTGTGAGTACATGTATCCAAAATATGTCTTAGGAATTTTACCTGGATGTCGCATCTTTGATTTTTTTTTAGTTTATATCTATGTCCTTTTTGAGCCTGTGGAATGCTATTCTAATACTATGTGTGTTGGTTTTTAGTTTGACTTTGTCCAGATATCACGACGGATTCAACAATTCGGGATTGTATAGCCATGAGTTTCCGATTTTATCCTCGAAGAATTCTTTGATACCTTGTCCTTGCGAGGTTAGCAGTTTCCATTTGGTGGTATTCGCTCTTTTCAATTTCTTGCGTGCAGCCTCGATTTCTTCCGTTCCACATGACCATTGTAGGCGTATGGACGTGGCGTATTTCTTGACTGTCTCCTCTTACCCGTTGAATGCTATCTTGACGGCATTATCCTCTGACCTCATCATTTGTACACTGTTCTTTAATTTGGCTAGCTTCACGATGTTTGCCACCCACTGGATCCCTAGACCCCCGTGGCTCTTTTCCGTATATATTATTCCGTCCGTAATGGACAGATGGAGATGCAATATTTCTTTAATTATAATTCTTAATTTATTGTCTATTTGGTCTAGGGTGCCCAGAGGAGGATTTGCCATCGATTTGTGTATATACTTTGGCAAGAGATAGGTCCTTATTAAGTTGATTTTTTGATATAGCTTTAATTTTAGTTGTTTAACGCTTTTAGCTGCATCAACGATTTCTTTTATCGAGGCTTTGCACAACGCTTTCCATGGATTGAAGTTGATTCCTATTTTATTGCTCTTTCTGGGTCGGCATACGGGATACGGGTTGCTGACTGAACGTATGTTGTGGGTTTTTTAGGAACCACGTTTTATTTTGGTGTTTAATTTCGAAAGTTGTGCATTTTTCGGCGGATACTTTCATTTTTAAGTCCTTTAGATAATTGTTTAATAGCCGATTTTGTTTTTCGGCTATTTCTTTGTTTTTCGCCAAAAGGACAAGGTCGTCCGCGAAGGCGAGAACTGAAATGTTCTCATTTTCTAGTTTGACGCCCTCCGTCGTCTCGTCGAGTCTCCCTATTATGGGATCTATTATTAGGTTAAATAGCAGTGGCGATAGCGGTTCTCTCCCTGTTTGACTCCTCTCAGTATGTCCACTGGCAGGGTCTTCTTGTCCCTGCAATGTATAATAGTTTTGCAACCTATGTACATACTTTGAATATATTCGCATATGGGCGATGGGACTCTTTTGTTCATTAGACTTTGGCTTATTTCGCCGTGGGGAACCGTGTCGAAGGCTTTAGAAATGTCTATTATTGTTACAACTCCACCCAAGTCCTCTTTCATTTTGGTTAAGGCACTACTGAGAATGGCTATATTATTTTTACAGCCATCCTCTTGCGTAAGACTCCTTCTGTCTTATGTGCTGCTTTATTTTCGACCGTAATTTACGATCGATCATAGCCGAATATATTCTTCCTAGCAGAGACCCGATGATTGATCTCCAGTTCTCAACCTCTTCCGCGCTCTTCCCCGGTTTGGGAATAAGCGTGGTTCGGTTGATTTTCCACTGTGCTGAGTATATTCGGTGCAGCATGAGGAGGTTACACAGTTTGGCGAATACGTGTAGTGTCCCTTTCTTTCTCAGGTGGAATTTCTTTATCTGGTCCGCGCCGGCTGCGGTGTCGGACTTGATCTTTTTGAATTTTTCGACAAGGCTCTCCAGGGCGATTGGAGTCCAAATTTCGCTCATATCGATATTGTTACGCATAGGTTGGTCTTTGTGCGGTTTTTCTGGGCCTATTTGGCCCCATAGACTTTTATATAGTGGACCCACTGAGTCGGCCTCAGGGAGATTAACCACTTGTCTGTCACTGCCAGACTCACCCGATAATGCCAACTCCAAAAGCCTTCGTGGGCTCTTTTTATAGAGCTCCTGGTGTTTGACATATAAAAATTTTTTTCTGTTGCTATGGGTGGTCTTTCTGCCGTTTGTGGCCTTTTGGCTCTTTCGTCGGCTCCCCTTTTTTTCTGTTGTTGGGGATTGTGTTAGAGAGTTGACAAATTGTTGGAGAAGGGTGCCCACTTCTTTTTCCGTTACCCCTTCCTTTATAGCCATATTTTCGATAGCTTCTTCCATCTTTCGAAGGGAATCTTCCTCTTCGAGGTGGTTTGCTCTTATACTTTGTATAAACGGCTCCTTCCAGCTATCGTTTGGAGCCGTTTATTGGATATCTCCTCCTCTTTCGTCCTCCGTGGCCGATTCGTATATGCTCTCTTCCGATGAGTCGGAAGGAGGAGGTCCCGTTTCATCAGTTGTGGCCACGTCTTCGGGTTCCTGAACGGGCAGGAGCCTTCTTTTATCGCTAATTTGTTTTAATGTTTTATCGGGGAAATATTCTTTGAGCGCTACGTTAGGCTGTTTTAGGTGTTTGTAGCGCTCATTAAGTTTTATTAGAAGATCTGTTTCGTCTTTTGACCAGACCGAGGCTCTATTGATTGGTCTGGTATTTCCCCGACTGGTGCCTTTTCAAGTTTCTAATCGCTGGATGTCTATGCAACTCGTGCATAGACAATCCTCTTTGCGTTAGGAACGATTCCTCGCAGGAGTCGCACTTAAATTTGGCAACACCCTTGGCTTCTTTTCGTCCCTTACATTTGGGTAAGTGACATCTGCAGCCATGGAGTTTCTCGAATTCTTTCTGGCATGCAGCGCACCTCCATATTATTTCGCCTTTAGGGTGTTACGTGTCTTTATGTTTTAAATATTGGCCTTCCTGGAGGAATCTTTGGTCTCTTCCTTCAATGTGGCACCATAAGCATTGTATCTGCCCGTTCAGGGGCAGTTCTATGATTTGTTTGTCGTGGTCCGTGGACATGCCATGGTCGTCATAAGTGGCCCTTCCATTTGCAGCGGACACGTCCGCCACGGGGACCCCAGGGCCAGAGGCCTCCGTGTCCGAGGCTCCTTTTTTATTACTCGACATTTTAATTTGGTTTATTATTCTTTGGGAATTTATAGTGCTCCCGACACTTTCCTTCCATTAGACTTCTGTTCCTGGTTCTTTCCGGTCGTTGGCGCGGACCCATCAGAGAGGGTCAACGACCCGCCAGTTATCAGATTCATTTTAACGCATGTAGGTGATACCTACAGGCGGTTCGGGCACAAGGTACCCGTTGTAAAACCTCCCTCGTATACACATGATTAGTTTATTTCGTGCTGACAGTTGGCGGATCGCCTGCTCTCTTAGCTATGGGTAAGTGGGGTCGCTGCTTCCCATCGGTGTGCACCTCACCGCCCTTGCCTCGCCGTAGCCGGTTTCGAACTCTATGATCCTCCGGGGAGGAGTCGATAGGCATTCCAGCGGGACCACGTGGAGGTACGAACTATGACTTGAGGCATAAGAGGCTATATGTTGCGCTTTGTGCCCCCAGCAACTATTACTCTCAAGAACTCCGCTTCGAACAGAACCAATGCTTGCGCGTCGCACCTCTCTGGGTGCGCCACTAGCCCTTGGCAGTGGTTTCGCTAGAAAGTAGATAGGAACAGAGGGAATCTCGTTAATCCATTCATGCGCGTCACTAATTAGATGACGAGGCATTTGGCTATATTTTGCGCCTACGACCAGAAGGATCGTGGCGGAATTTCGAGGATACCTCCTCGTGGGGTTCATTATTTAAGGCTGGAATTTTATATGTTCGCGGACTCACTTTCTAGCGTTACTGCCACGAGATCTGCCCGCGGGCTCGGAAAAATTAGGAACGGGGACCCTTTCGGGAGGCGCACTTAGCCGTACGCTTTAGCGTACGTTGTCCAGGGAGTGCCTCGCGGAGGCGTCGCCCCAGATTCTACACGGTAGAATCTGCCCCGCGCCCTAGACGTACAATAGTACGTCAGGACTTGCACCGCTCGGTGTAAAGGCCGAGACGGGCTCAGTTGTTTATCAGCTGGCAGCTGCTTCGTCTTTTTAATGTCGACCGGTAGTCTCGTTCTTTTGTTAAATTTGGATTGGCCTTGCGGCTTTGTCATCTTTAAAACAATAAATAAATAAATAAATAATATGTTATAATATAAAAATAAAAATAAATAAATAAATTTTTACTTTTAACGATCACGTGGTGTGATCGTAGTCCAGGAATTCGTTGGCCATTTCTATCGACGATCGGAGGGCTATGAGCGAAGCCGTCAGGGCATGTTTTGTTTGAAGCCCTAGGACTTTTAGATTTTCTATAGTGGCTCGGGGCACTGCCCCTCTGCTCCCGATAACCACTGGCAGAACTCTGCTCTCTTTTGCTTTCAAGTCTCTTCTCATAATTTCCGCTGTTTCTTTGTATTTGTTTTCTTTTTCTTTATAGGCCTTATTTAGGGAATCATTGTTTTCGTATCTTACGGTGACGTCCACGACGTATACCTTGTCATGGTCTTTTATGACCATATCTGGTTTACGTCTGTCACCGTTTACCTCTACTTCTGGTTCCCTAAATATCACGTATTCTTTGGAGACATTCTTTGCGATAAGATCGCAGATTTCGTCGTGTCTTTTTATTCTTTTGTTCTTTGTATGGGTGTATAGTCCCAATATATTTCCTAGGGTTTCCACCTGGACGCCGCATCTCCGACAGTTTATTTCTATGTCTCTTTTTGTTCTGTGGAGTGCTACTTTGATGCCATATGTATTAGTTCTCAGTTTTAGTGCGTCCAGGTATCGAGACGGTCTCAGCATTTCGGGGTTGTATAACCAGGCGTTCCCGGTTTTATCCCCGAAAAATTCTTTTATGCCTTGTCCTTGCGAAATTAACGTTTTCCATTTGTTTGTATCCGCCCTCTTGAGTTTTTTACGCGTTTCCTCGATTTCTTCTATTCCACATGGCCATTGTAGGCCTATGGACGTGGCGTATCTCTTCACCATTCCCTCTTGCCCGTTGAATGCGATCTTGACAGCATTATCCTAGACCCTTTTAATTAGTATACTGTTTTTTAGTTTGGCCAGCTTCACTATGTTCGCCACCCGCTGGATTCCTAGACCCCCATGGCTCTTATCTGTGTATACAAGTCCGTCCATGGTGGACGGATGGAGGTGCAATATTTCCTTTATTATAATTTTCAGTTCTTTGTCGATTAGGTCTAGGGTCCCCAGAGGGGGAGGATTTGCCACCAATTTATGTATGTACCTTGGCAAGAGGTAGGTTCTTATAAGATTGATTTTCTGATGCGGCTTAAGTTTCAGTTGTTTGACTGTTCTAGCCGCATCAATGATTTCTTTTGTCGAGGCTTTGCACAACCCTCTCCATGGATTGAAGTTGGTTCCCAGGTATTTAATTGCTGCTTCTGGGTCGGCATACGCGATATGTTGCTGACCCAACGTCAATTGTGGATCTCCTAGAAACCACGTTTTGTTCTGATGTTTGATTTCGAAGGTTGTGCATTTTTCGGCGGATACTTTCATTTTCAGGTCATTTAGGTATTTATTGATTAGCCGATTTTACTTTTCGGCTGTTTCTCTGTCTTTCGCCAAAAGGACAAGGTCGTCCGCGAAGGCGAGAACTGAAATGTTCTCGTTTTCTAATTTGATGCCCTCCGTCGTCTCGTCCAGTGTCCCTATTATGGGATCTATTATTATGTTGAAGAGCAGTGGCGATAGCGGGTTTCCCTGTTTGACTCCTCTCAGTATGTCCACTGGCAGGGTCTTCTTGTCTCTGCAATGTATAATAGTTTTACAACCTATGTACGTATTTTGAATGTATTCGCATATGGGCGATGGGACTCCTTTGTTCATTAGGCTTTGGCTTATTTCGCCGTGGGGAACCGTGTCGAAGGCTTTTGAAATGTCTATTATGGTTATAACTCCACCTGAGTCCTCTTTCATTTTGGTTAAGGCACTACTGAGAATGGCTATATTATTTTTACAGCCATCCTCTTGTGTAAACCCCTTCTGTCTTATGTGCCGTTTTATTTTCGACCGTAATTTACGGTCGATCATAGCCGAATATATTCTTCCCAGCAGAGACCCGATGGTGATTGGTCTCCAGTTCTCAACCTCTTCCGCGTTCTTCCCCGGTTTGGGAATAAGCGTGGTTCGGTTGGTTTTCCACTGTGCTGAGTATATTCGGTGCAGCATGAGGAGATTACACAGTTTGGCGAATACGTGTAGTGCCCCTTTCTTTCTCAGGTGGAATTTCTTTATCTGGTCCGCGCCGGCTGCGGTGTCGGACTTTATCTTTTTGAATTTTTCGACAAGGCTCTCCAGAGCGATTGGAGTTCAAATTTCGCTCATATCGATATTGTTGCACATAGGTTGGTTTCTGTGTGGTTTTTCTGGGCCTATTTGGCCCCATAGACTTTTATATAGTGGACCCACTGAGTCGGCCCCAGGGAGATTAACCACTTGTCTGCCACTGCCAGACTCACCCGATAATGCCAACTCCAGAAGCCTTCGTGGGCTCTTTTTATAGAGCTCCTGGTGTTTGGCATATAAGAACTTTTTTCTATTGCTATGGGTGGTCTTTCTTTTTGTAGTCTTTTAACTCTTTCGTCGGCTCCCCTTTTTTTCCGTTGTTGGGGATTGAGTTAGGGAGTCGACAAATTGTTCAAGAAGGGTGCCCACCTCTTGTTCAGTTACCCCTTCATTCATAGCCATTCTTTCGATGGCTTCTTCCACCTTTCGAAGGGAGTCTTCCTCTTCGAGGTGGTTTGCTCTTATACTTTGTATAAACGGCTCCTTCCAGCTATCGTTTGGAGCCGTTTGTTGGATATCTCCTGCTCCTTCGTCCTCCGTGGCCGATTCGTATATCCTCTCTTCCGATGAGTCGGAAGGAGGAACTCCCGTTTCATCAGTTGTGGCCACGTCTTCGGGTTCCTGAACGGGCAGGAGCCTTCTTTTATCGCTGATTTGCTTTAGTGTCTTGTCGGGGAAATATTCTTTGAGCGCTACGTTAGGCTGTTTTAAGTGTTTATAGCGCTCGTTAAGTTTTATCAAGAGGTCCGTTTCCTCTTTGGACCAGACCGAGGCTCTGTTGATTGGTCTGGTATTTCCCCGACTGGTGCCTTGTGTTCTTTTCAAGTTCCTAATCGCTGGATGTCTATGTAGCTCGTGCATAGACAATCCTCTTTGCGTTAGGAACGATTCCTCGCAGGAGTCGCATTTAAATTTGGCAACACCCTTGGCTTCTTTGCGTCCCTTACACTTGGGTAAGTGACACCTGCAGCCATGGAGTTTCTCGAATTCTTTCTGGCATGCAGCGCACCTCCATATTATTTCGCCTTTAGGGTGTTGCGTGTCTTTGTGTTTTAAGTATTGGCTTTCCTGGAGGAATCTTTGGTTCCTTCCTTCAATGTGGCACCATAAGCATTGTATCTGCCCGTTCAGGGGCAGTTCGATGGTTTGTTTCTCGTAGTCCGTGGACATGCCATGGTCGTCATAAGTGGCCCTTCCATCCGCAGCGGACACGTCCGCCACGGGGACCCCAGGGCCGGGGGCCCCCGTGTCCGAGGCTCCTTCTTCGTTACTCGACATTTAATTTGGGTTTTTTATTTTTTTTTCTTCTTTGGGAATTTATAGTGCTCCCGACACTTTCCTTCCATTAGACTTCCGTTCCTATTCTTTCCAGTCGTTGGCGCAGAGCCATCAAAGAGGGTCGACGATCCGCCAGCTATCAGATTCATTTTAACACCTGTAGGTGATACCTACAGGCGGTTCGGGCACAAGGTACCCGTTGTAAATTCTCCCTCGTATACATATGATTAGTTTATTTCGTGCTGACAGTTGGCGGATCGCCTGCTCTCTTAGCTAAGGGTAGGTGGGGTCGCTGCTCCCCATCGGTGTGCACCTCACCGCCCTTGCCTCGCCGTAGCCGGTTTCGAACTCTATGATCCTCCGGGGAGGAGTCGATAGGCATTCCAGCGGGACCACGTGGAGGTACGAACTACGACTTGAGGCATAAGAGGCTATATGTTGCGCTTTGTGCCCCCAGCAACCATTACTCTCAAGAACTCCGCTTCGCACAGAACCAATGCTTGCGCGTCGCACCTCTCTGGGTGCGCCACTAGCCCCCGCAGCGGCGATCGACAATCCAGCCGTTAGCGGCATAATGCTTTTTAGCACCAGCGCCGTATTGTTTTGAAACCCCACCAGCGTATCGCTTTGCGTGACCGTCGACACCCGCATCCGAGAATCAGCAGCGTATTGCTTTGCGACAGGCAGCAGCGTATTGGTTTGTCGCCGCGGCACAAAGCACGGATACCACAGCAAACCGCTCACTCCTGATGTTCTACAAGATCTGACAACGTATTGCTTTTGAGACCAAATAGAAGGCTCGATATAAGATTTATGGTTGTAATATTAAATATATATATATATATATGAATACGGTCAAACCTTAAGAATTTATATATATTTTAAATTGTTGCCATGATGGAGGCGGCGTTGTGGAATGAGCAAGAATGCCCATGTGGTACCCCTACCAAGTACCGTCGGTGATTACAAATGATCGTAGTTGACGTGATTGGTTGGATATAAAATCACCCACACTACGGCGGCGTCAATGGTTCCTGCGCGGGCGGAGCGCTACCGCTACTAAAATAGCGAGGCATTTGATTACCAAGAGTCATAGTTACTCCCGCCGTTTACCCGCGCTTTTTTGAATTTCTTCACGTTGACATTCAGAGCACTGGGCAGAAATCACATTGCGTCAACACCCTCGGGGGCCATCGCAATGCTTTGTTTTAATTAGACAGTCGGATTCCCCTAGTCCGTGCCAGTTCTGAGCTGAGCGTTGAATGGCGGCCGAAGAGAGCGACCACGACGGCAGAGCCGCCACGGAAGCCTCGCAGCAAGGAAGATCCGCGGGAGGCCAAGGCACGGGACCGAGCTCGGATCCGGGGTGCGAGGTACAAGACCACGCCCCGTTCAGCTCGCCCAGGCCCGGCACGTCAGCCAAACCCGCTTCCCGACCAAGCCCGACACGCCCCGCTCCTCAGAGCCAATCCTTATTCCGAAGTTACGGATCCAATTTGCCGACTTCCCTTACCTACATTAATCTATCGACTAGAGGCTCTTTACCTTGGAGACCTGCTGCGGATATGGGTACGAACCGGCGCGACACCTCCACGTGGCCCTCTCCTGGATTTTCAAGGTCCGAGGGGAAGATCCGGACACCGCCGCAACTGCTCTTCGCGTTCTAAACCCTATCTCCCTGCTAGAGGTTTCCAGGGAACTCGAACGCTTATACAGAAAAGAAAACTCTTCTCGGATCTCTCGATGGCGTCTCCAGGTCATTTTGGATTACTCCGACAAACACTCTTACGAGGGCCCGAATGGTATGCGGTTCCGCTGCCGAGTTCCGAAATAAGAACCGGATTCCCTTTCGCCCAATAGGTATGTTTCTCATATTTGGTATGATGATGTGATGATCTCATGATCTCATATTTCAATTTTTATATGTTTGTGTGTATGATCTCAGGACACATCATTTATACATAGCATTTTTCTTAGGGCTTATAATCGACTGACTCGATTGCAACGGCTGTTCACATGAAACCCTTCTCCACGTTAGTCCTCCAGTGCCTCGCTGGAGTATTTGCTGCTAGCATCAAAATCTGTACCGACGGCGGCTTTTATACGCTCTTTTATTTCATGCATATTGGTATGTATTTTTGTATCGATAAAGAAATATCGATTCTGATCGTTCGAAATTTCAGGCAGACGAGGAATTTTCGTATGGACAACAGTCGGCTTAGCGTGGAGGTACTTTATCATTCCCATCAATCATGATGCTCGCTTCCCAATCTCGATTGTACCAACGAGTAACATTTTATTTACATCCTGACGCAAAATCCCAATGAGTCAAGCTCAGTCTCTTCTTTTCTTTGTACGATGACTACAGCTGGAGAGAAAAAATAAAAAGAAAAAGGTAATGAAAAAATTTGTTTCTTTAAAAAAAAAAGAAGGAAAAGCATATTATTTCGAAGAAGAAGAATATTCCCCTTTTTATAATAAATTTATAATAAAACATTTTAAAATAATGTTTTAAATATACACCGCACCATAGTACCAATTATCGTATATCGTATTCATGTTCGGGCCAAGATTCGCGCAAGATATCCGAATATCGGTTTGGTTCTAACATCCGTCCTCTTTTTTAGCTTCCGTTGACAATTCTAGCTGTTCCTGCTTTTTTAAAACCTCCGTTTTCTCATCTGTATTGAGATCAAAATCACCGATGCATGCCTTCAAAGCTCAATCCGATTACAATATCCTAATCCATCAAAGAAGATGAACAGGCCGGAAATGATATGTTGGAACGTGCATTAGTCTCTTTACTGCTGTACAAGAAAAAAAATAAAAGAAAATGAGATAAAGTGAAACTCACGCAAGGAAATACATCATGTATCCGGGGACTGGAGGACTGAGATAGACATGCGATCCGGCATAACGAAAAAGGCATGGGATGATCAACACTAGATTTAGGAATTTCTCCTCGGCGCGGAGATGCCATAATTTGTTATCTCGAAAAGGAAAAAAAAAAAAGAGAGAAAAAGGAAGAAAATGAAAGAAAAGTCTTACGAAAGAGAATCGTATTCGTTTTCATCTTAGGTATCCTTATATATCTCTGTGGAGTTTTCGATCTCTGGTACGAAAACGTATCGCTTAAGGATTCGCGTACACGTTGACGATCTAGTAACAGTTCCGATAGAGTATGACACGCACGAAGAAATAGAGTAGGATTCCGATTCCTGGGGCTTTTCATTTCTCTCTTCCCTTTTCTTTAACAATCTCGACGAATGGCAATCATCATGCGCCATCAAGAGATGATGGGATTTCTTTTTCTTCCTCTCTCGATTAAACTTTCATATATTTTATTCTTTATTATAGTATCGTAGAAATATTAGTTTCAGATGATGTTAGGGGCGCTGTATATAGTTCGTGAACGAAAGATGGACGAATCGAAACAGTGACGGACATAAAATAATAAATGAACACAGGCAATCATCCGTTACATGAAACAGACAACTCACGACATCGAGAACACTCATGTTCTTAACATGTTTCGTCGTTATTCGTGAATACAATCTTCGTACCATCGAGCACATGCATATCTGCAACGTCGGTCACAACCGCGATGAACGCCAACGAACGTCCAACAATCGCTCGTATGTCGCGCATTTTCTCTTTGTATCTTGTCTCCGACTTTTGATACCCGACTCGCAAACGTTCGATTTAAGAATAACGACGGGAATTACAAAACGAAAAAAAAAGGATCGAATATACGAAGAGTAACAATACGCAACGCAAGCAATATTTGATTTATGAATGACCCTCTGTCAGATATGATACAGAAATTGTATCTGTGGATCAATATGCGTTTAAAATGTCGCTGTTCATGTTTCCTGCAGTTCACACGTTGATGTGCAATTAGATGCGTTTTTCATCGATCCACGACTTAAGCGTTCAGGGTAATCTTATTTTATATATAATAATTTTTTTTACTTTTATAATGAAAACGACAAGGATATCCCGATACTGAATTCTTTTTTTCTTTACACCGTCACTTATCTGGAGAGAACGAGAGAACTTTTGAAGAATGGTCGCAGAGCCCATACTTAAAGAAATTCGATGTTAAAAAGTATAATTTCCAAAGCAATATCCGCTACGGTATGGGTGTCCGACTCACGATATGACGACTTTCTGTATAATCGATTCGATATTCCTCTCTGAACGAGCAATGTTTCAATCTTATAAGTAAGAAGCGATGAAACGGGCTCACATCGACGCAATACATCTTGGTCTCGCCGTACTTGGTTTCGTCGATTTAAAGGTTCAATGACAATGACGACACTATTATTATTTTATAATAAAATAATAATTTTTTATAAAATTAAATATTGATCTTAATTCTATAATATTTTAAATAGTTCAAAATATTAAAATTATTTTTTATTAATATTTTACTTATGTTTATACAAATTTGTTATTTTCTTTATCGTCGTCTTATCGTCTTTTTTTATTCATTTGATGATGCAATTATTTTCATAACAATATTCATGTAATTGTGTGATATATTCGTTAATTTAATGTATAACTTAGTTTGTGACTAGTTAAATTTGTAAAAAGAGAGATTTCGTTATAACAGGTCAGGAATTCTCAATTTCTGAAGATCTTGAGAAATAAGTCTCTCTCATTCTGGTATCGGCAGTATATCGCTTCTCTGACAAAGTTCATTATAGATCTACGAGTGCATTTTTTTTGGTACTTTCGCTTAGCCTGGAAATGTCTCGCGGCACAATTTTAATCGTTTTATATAATGAATAATCAATATAATAACAGTTTGTTTGATTTGACCAATTTAATTATGTAGCAACGTCGTTTGGACATTTAAATCATGATTTTATCTGTATAATTTCCTTATCGATAGTTGATTAAGGTGAAGTGAAAATTTAATTTTATACTGTTTTAATCCTCATGATCGATTTTGTCTAGGATTCCAGCGAGGTAGACTGGCCACTAATAAGGTGAAATGAATATTTAAACCAGAAGATAAGTTTTTATTTAGATTTAACCTTGTTGGGAATTGTGAAGTTTTCTTCATTTCGATAATGATTTTGCAACGTTCTGCATATCTTTGTATATATTGACTTATAACGTTGGGAAGTGTCTTTTATTTGGCTGCGGCCCAATTGCATTATAAGGAACCATATCGAATAAGAAATATAAGTAATCATGTATGGTATAATCGATTTCCGCCTCTTTGTTTTATGTTTGATTTAAGTGCTGTAGAATATGCTTTAGTTTATCTTTACATCCATGTCTCCTTTACGAACTTTTTTTGTCTTGTATGTTATTTCATTTTTGACTCAAGCTTTTAGTCTATTCATTGTGAAAACATTTTTTAGCAGAGTCATTGTGTTGGTTTTTTCAATGATCAATTGTCGTTCGATCTTTTCGCCAATTTATTCAGTTTATTTCCTTATGTTCGGCTCAGCATAAAAAAGATTTCAAAGTTCAGCCGAATACTATCAATAAATCTCTTTCTTCCTAGTTAGGTTTTCTTTATTCGTTCAATATTTGCGAGCGATATCGGTTCTTATATAATTTTATCATAATACCTCATTATGAGGTCTCCTACAGTGATTGGTCCTTCTTGTTTATTTAATTGTTCAATTTATTCATTGGATTGCTTTTTCTTAGAATAATTATATTAGAAGAGATTCACCAACTGGGCTTCATGAGGTTTTCATAATCGCTATCAGTATATCGTACTCATTATAGCTAACTCCGAGAAATTTTCTGGGACATCTCTTGTTCAAAATGTCTGCCGTAATCTAATATTTCTTCCGCTTATTAATGTGGTCACTATTGCTTTCCTTCTCATTGTATATTTTCTTTGTCGGTTCAACTAAACTATTGGAGCTTATTCGGAAGGATTCCTTATAGCCATATTGAATTGGCACACTTTTTTTTTGTAGACCTTACATTGAGGTAAGTAACATTTGAAACCAAAAAGCTTCTCAAAAATCTTTTGGCATTCAATGCAACTCCAGTATTACTTCTTTTCTCAAAAGTTGCATGTCTCTGTTTTATTAGCTTTCCTCGGCTCTAATATCCAAAGCACGCATCTTTTGAGCACGATTGATATTGAATCTTGCCTATCAGGGGCAAATTCGCTATATTTTTCATCATTGGATACCATTCGTTGAATGCCATCTCCATGGCCTCTGTCTATAGCGAACAGTCGCCAGAAAAGCTTTAAGAATGAGGATTCATATTCGAGCTTATCCTCCATTGAGTTCCTTGATATTGATGAACTAAAAGTATTGAAAAATTAAAAGTGCTTCTTATTATTTATTACAGTCCATCGCAAACTATGAAAATTTCGGGCGTAAAACCGAAGGTAGCTAACAAAACTGCCAGTCATCGTTTTTCATATTGATAACTTAAATATGTATAAATTTGCATGATTCTGCCATGAGATATCATTAAAGTTCCTTCTATTTTGTAGTTAAATATTTCAACAAAGCCAGCTGGTGAAATAACTCCGTTTTCTTAACTTGGATATGATGGGATAGATCGCTTTTTTCCTCCATATTTATCCTCCTTTTCCTGAATCGTAGCCAATCTTAATTCTATGATCTTTCAAAGAGTCGATAGGCATTCCAAAGAATAACAGAATAATATGTCACATGATAATATACCTACAATGGAAACCATAAGAGCAACCTATGTATGCTTTAATTTCAACCACATTACATTATAACGCCAGCGATATATTGCTTTTCAGCAATTCTATCATGAACGGCAGTTTTTAATATAATCTCAGCAGCGTATGTGTTTTTATAATTTTTTTTCTATAAATCCAAATTAATTTTTTTTTATAAGTAACAGCTAAAATTTTTTTTTAAGAAATGAACTAAATTTTCTTTATGTTTCAGCAGAGTATCCTTTTTGAATTAGAAAAAAATTATTTTTTTTAATAATATTATAATAATATATTCTTCCTCATATCTTTTGTACTACTACTATATAGTACATTATTATTTTATTATGTACATTATATATACAGCTATATACTTATGTATATATATATATTATATATAAATATATTATATATATTATTATAATAATTATATTATATTATATTACAAGCTACATATTATTATATATTATCACCCCACATAGCTTAGTTGTTTATATTCTTGTGTGTTCTCGTATAATCGATAAGCACCCAGGATCAATCATTAGAATGGATGTTGATCGACGAGATCCCAACCAATCCCGAACAAATCCAAAAATGCTGTACGCTAAAATGGGACCAATGCAATGGTCCGGCCCATCTAAATAAGGATCCCAAATTAACGCAAGATTTGAATTAAATATAAAAGAGAGTTTTTAGTCTTTACCGATATTTTATTTTTTAAGTGAACATAAAGTAACAGAATAGGGTTATTTATTGAAATCGGCAAATGGCCTCCACAGCTTTTTGGCATTTCTGTTCAGTTTTTTATATTGTTGTTTAATACCTATTCGATGATCCAATTCATCAATTTCATAATATTCATTAATTTCATTTGATAATGTAAATTATAATCTTCTCGATATTATTACAAAAATAAAAATAACTTTTCTTCAATTCTCTAATCAACTGTAATTCTCAAATCAGAGATTTTTCTTTTTTAAAATTCTAACATGCAATGAGAATAATAGAATAAGAATTATATTTATAATTTTATAAATAAAATATATAGATAATAAAAATAAAAATTTGTTAAATTATTCTAATATTTAAATACTTAAAACTAAAACTAAAAATTTACTATTCGAGCATTACAAGATAAATCAAAGAAAACGAATTTTACATTTATAAATTTACAAGTATAACGAAACATTTT